>NC_058405.1:108328001-108378001 GCF_002201575.2 Neomonachus schauinslandi
TTTCTTTCTTTCTTTCTTTCTTTCTTTCTTTCTTTCTTTCTTTCTTTCTTTCTTTCTTTTTCTTTCTTTCCTTCTTTCTTTCTTTCTTTCCTTTCTTTTTCTTTCTTAGGAAGGGAGTTGTGATTTTCCGAACTTAAATGACAAGGTGAGTCTACCGCACCATATAGCTAACATGACTTCCATGCCACCACAGGCAACATGGAGGCGTGATATATAGCATCATCAGTGGGAACTGAGGATTCATTTAGTCTTGAAATTGTTTTATAATACCGCGTTGGGGTTTTGGAGGGAGGAGGGGTTGGTGAGTAATGCGGCAAATCCTATTGAATTTGTATGGCGTCTTAAACAAGAATGACATGGGATCCTACGCCCCGTACAGATGCCGAAGAAATCCTAGCTGGTGAATTCACTGCTCTCGAAGGAGGCTTGATTTTAAAGGGCAATATTGGGCAGACCAGTATATAATAGTGTGAATGGAGAGGAAGAAGAAGTTGAAGATCTTTACGACTTTTTTTGCAGCTTGCTGAAGTAGGGAGGTCTGAAAATGCCGAAAATGCTTCAGCTCTACTGTTCCCATTCACCTCTGGGTTACACTTTCTTCAGGCTCAAGCTGTCCCTGCAGACACTGAGGGGCTCCTCCTAGGAGGCCTAGTACAATTCTAGGGGACTATATAGTGAATAAAGTAATTTGAATGAATTTGAAGCCAGATCTGTCTAAACCCATAATTCGTGCTCTCTTCCTTTCCACCACGTGACTTTCTGATTCTTTACCCTAAAAACTAACAGGTTTCTGACTTTTAAAAAAATAAATAAAGGCCAGTCCATTCAAGCAGGTAATGAGTGACTCTGTCTGGGTATCCTTGGTCAAGAAAAGAATCATCTCTTGCTTTTTGGGTAACCATCGGCAAGTTAATTGACCTCCTTACATCTCAGGGTCCGACTTCAAGATATTGTGATAATTAAATGCGATAAATTATATTGTGATAATTAAATATAGTGAAATTAAATGATAATTAAGTGACGATTTCCTGTACATAAAAGGGCCTGACATCTAATAGATGCTGAATAAAACCAAGTTTCCCTTCCCCTCCTCAAGCTGAAATTATACTAAGTCATTCTACTGCAGTAGCTTCAGATATAATGAAACTTTTCGTATGATTGACTGTCTGATATTCCATGTGCCAATTCAAAGCCATCTCATGTTTATTTATTTAAGGTATTCTTAGTCTTGTCACTCATTCCTCAGATCAACTAGTTAGTTTCCATTCTTATGGGCTCTGATTAGATTGAACACAATGCCTTTTCTTATCAGAGCTCACTGTCGTCATGAACCTACTCCCCTGGCGTATTAGGGTTCTCCAGAGAAACAGACCAAGGGGATGTGAATATACGTAGAGAGAGAGAGAAGGATTTATTTTAAGGAATTGGCTCAGTAGACTGTGGGGGCTAGCAAGTTTGCAATTGACAGAGCCGGCAGCAGGCTAGAGACCCAGGAAAGAGTTGATGCTGCATCTTGAGTATGAAGGCAGTCTGGAGGCCAAATTCCTTTCTTGGAGGGGGACCTCACTCTTTTCTCTTAAGGCTTTCTTTCAACCGATTGGAGGAGGGCTACCTGCATTATGGACAGTAATCTGCTTTTCTCAAAGTCTGTGACTTAAATGTTGATCACATCTAAACAATATCTTCACAGCAGCATAGAAACTGGTGTTTGACAAAAATACTGGGGTCCATAACCTAGCCAAGTTGACACATAAAATTACCATCACACCTGGCCAGGCCCATTCAACGTGAGATGAGTGCTTTACCCAAAGGCTGCTGTCTCCCCTCAGGGACTGGGTCTCTGGGCTGGCCTGAGGAGACAGAGCTCCTCCCCCTGGTAGGGATGCATGCCAGCTGACGCCTGGGCCAGTCTCAGAGGCATGTGGATTCAAGACATCAGCGAAGGCCACAGCGAGACAGAGGTTCAGAGATGGAAAGGCATCCACACAGGAAGCAGGAAGGGAGCGGAGACCATGTGGCCATGGAAGGTGTGATTGCGGGGAGAAAGGAGCTAGAGTACAAGTGCCAAGCAGAAGGAGAAGTACCATCAGGGACAGAAAGGGGCACGAGGATGGCAACACTCAGCAATAGGATCCCACAAACACTGTCGTGGAGGAGTCAGAACGATAACTGGATCTCTAGAGGCACAGTCTTAGCCAAGCGATATTTCAGTGTCCATGTGAGTCCTAAAAGTGCAGCTGGGGTTATGCCTGAACATTGCTCCAGAACCCCCAGTCCTACGACTGTAAGATTACTGTTCTTCCATACTGTTGTACATTGTCTTCGTCTGTTTGGAGGGCTACAGCAAAAAAACCACAGACAGGGTAACTTCTAAACATCAGATACTGATTTCTCTCAGTTCGGGAGGCTGAGGTCCAGGATCCAGGTGCCAGCATGGATTGTGGTGAAGGCCTGTTTTGTGGTTCATAGAAAGCTACCCTCTCCTTGTGTTCTCACATGGCAGAAGGGGTGAGGCAGCTCTATGGGGTCTGTTTGATGAGGGCGCTAATCCTATTCATGATGGCTCCATTCTCATGACCTGATCACCTCCTAAAGATCCTGCCTCCTAATATCATCACAGAGGGCATTAGGATTTCAACATACGCATTTTGCAGGGGACACAAAATAAACATTCAGATCATAGTGTTTTCTGGCTACAGACCTTGGCTTGCCTCCCTATCCACCTTGGGTAATGATTTTGAAATTTGAGCCCTGGCTTTCATATTTGTAAAATGGAAATAATAATGTTACAGTGTAGTGAAAATTAAATGAGGTAATCAATATATCAAAAGTTGTTAACATTGTGCTTGGCCGGTAGTAAGTGTTTAATTAAAAGTTAGCTGTTATCATAAATTGTATCCATCTCCTCCATCGGAACCATGTTGGAAAGTCAATCTCTGGCCACTACAAATGCCTCTTCCTTATGCATGTGTATATGATAATTTTTAAATTCTGAGTATGTTAGTATTTCTATTGTATTTCATTTGTGTTTGTTCTGTACCCTCTGTATTTCCCACTAAAAGTTAAGATCTTATAATGTCTTTCATACTCCTCAGAAAGTCTCCCAATTCCTGGTGACTATTATATTTATTGAGAACATACTATGCTCAGGGTTCCAAACCAGATGCTATTCACTACAGTGGACTAATGTGTTCATCAGTAAGGAAAATTTTCATAAACTGCATCAAAGTCTCACCACCAAAGTGAGAGTATAATAATAGAAACCTGGAGGCCATACAACTGGGTGACTAGGAGTAATTTCAAAGACAAGCTCAAGACTCAGTAAGTCATAATCAGTTTTCAACATTGAGGAAATGTCTGCTCTATGCAAGCAGGACACTCCTTAACTTCAAAAGTGTTGTAAGATGACCTGACATAAAGATATATTCTCTGTTGAGTCATTTTTGTTTGAAGAGGTGATCTATGATTATAAATTTTTATTATATACTAGCAGCGTTCTTGACACTAAACAGACACAGCGAGTTGCTAATCACGGCAAGGGTCATTTATTTTCTATTTTGGGTCACTTATTTTCTCTATTGAAAGAAAGAAACATGACAGCTCTCTGTTCATAATGCCAAATTCAAAAATCCATTTTCTTTTTAAAATCCAAGTATCATGTTCCTTCTAACCACACCTCCCCTTTAAACCTGGTATTCACTACTCCATTGTTTGCAAGACCCTCCTTAGCAAACAAGACACGCTATCTGCAGGAATCGAAGGTTAAGGAAAAACTGAACCCCATAACCAGGTTGTATGAGCAGAGGGGTAGATTATGTTCTCAGAGTTGCTAGTGCATTCTCCACGGACCCTCCTTCCTCATAGAACCCAAAAAGCAAAACAGTGTATCTTCCCATGGATATATTATCAGTACTAACTTGACAATCTTGCTGTCGACAATATTGATTGTACTTCACTTCACTCCCCTCCTGTGGTCCAAAACCAGATCCAACACCCTGGGCCCACACTGGGGATGTACACAGCAGCTGAAGGGCCAACTGCCAATGGATCTGGAACAGAGTCTTTCCAGCCTCGGCACCTGACTTCCTGGCTGCCTCCTGTTCAGGTCTCATTGGTTGATGTGGCAGCTGTGGTTCTGACAATGAGCTTGGTGTTGGGTCAAGTTTTTGTTTGGCTGACTTACTCCCTTGTATGCCATTTTCCTTGACTCACCCTTGATTACAGGGAATGTTCTTTATTACCTTTTAAAATCATATGATATCCATAAGCAAAGCTTTGGATTAGAGTTTTTGAAAGCATTACCCATGACTGATTTTTTTCAATGCTGAAATGTAAGAAGAAGGGGCTAGAGCCAGCCCAAACCCTGTGTTCAGCCCAGCAGTGTATCAAATATCATTTGTAACAGAATAAAATGCACAGAATTTTTTCCCTTCCTAGGAAACTGAATGTAATGCCTGCTTGTGTAAACAACTTATAAATGCAAAAGTAGTAAGCGATTTTATATATTAGAAAGGGTGTGAGAAGCTCCCTTTCCCAAAAACTGTGAAAGAATAAATATGTGTGTTATAATGTAGGGAATGTGAAATAAAAATAGATATAACTCTCTTGACGTAACGGAGCTTTTATTTAATAGTTATAAGACAGGTCACTTGCAGAACTTGCTTACACAAGGAAAACGGTGTCAGGGTTATTGTTTTTTAATTGATTTTTTAAATATTTATTTATTTATTTATCTATCTATTTATTTTAAGTAGGCTCCACGCCCACTGTGGGGCTCGAACTCGTGACCCTGAGATCAAGAGTTGCACAACTACTGACTGAGCCAGCCAGGCATCCCTGCTGGTTTTTTAAAATCATCCCCCTCAAAACAGACTGTGATTATTAATTTCCTTAGCACGAAAATTCTGTGATATAATTTATTTCTGCTTTGTTATAAAAAGGCCAAATTGACTGCCAGCATTAGAAATGTTGAAAATAATGCTGTTGGGACGCCTGGGTGGCTCAGTAGGTTAAGCGTCTGCCTTCGGCTCAGGTCATGATCCCAGGGTCCTGGGATCGAGCCCCGCATCGGGCTCCCTGCTCCGCGGGGAGCCTGCTTCTCCCTCTGCCTCTGTCTCTCTCTCTCTCTCTGCCTCTCATGAATAAATAAATAAAATCTTTAAAAAAAATAATAATGCTGTAGGTTGATGAAATAATTCATTGCTTTTATTGATTCTCCTAATTATACATCGATATTTTAAAGAACTATCTTGGTTGTTTTTTATCATATATATAAAGTATTTAAATATTACAGAAATATATAAAGTAGAAAATAAGAGTCCTGCAGAAACTCTTACATAAACAGTCTGGTGAATATTCCCTCAAACCTTTCTCTCTATATTCTAATGTACCATGGATATAAGTTTTACCAAAATGATAGCATACTATAATTCCTCTTTGTGACCTCATTTTTTTAAATTCCACTTAATATTTCTTAGACATCTCTTCCATTTCATGATGTCTAAAACGGTCTCATTCTTTGAGTGAGATATGTACAAGCATTGTAGTAAGGGATTCATGGGCTCTGCAACCAAACGGCTTGGTTGGGTCTGAATTCTAGTTCCACCGTTAGTAATGCTATGATTTTAACACATTACTTAATTTCTCTGGACTTCACTTCCTATGCCCGTAAAATGTGATGTTAACAACATCTACCTGAAAGTGGTTGCTGTGTGGAATGAAGAGGTGTTGGTTAGCGCTTGGTGAGTGAGCAACTATGACCATGTTGCTGCTGGGGACACTGCCAGTGCCTTGTTAACAGTGCCATGTTGGTGGCATTTACATTGACCGCAGTTTTTATTCTCACACATCATGCAATAGTGAACAACCTTCTGACTACAGCTGTACCAGTGTTGTAAGTATTTCTAAAGGTCAAATTTTGGGAAGTATAATTTTTTAATCTGATTTTTTCAGATTTTCAAATTTTTTCAACTGATAGATATTGCAGAGTGATATCTACAAAACTATTTACACTATAAATAAGAGTGAAATAGAGTAAATTTGGCGTTATGAGAAATACCTTATTAAACCTTTTCCCTGGGGCCCCCGGGGGGCTCAGTCAGTTAAGCATCTGCCTTCGGCTCAGGTCATGATCCTGGGGTCCTGGGCTCCAGCCCTGAGTAGGACTCCCTGCTCATGGAGAGCCTGCTTCTTCCTCTCCTCCCCACTCATTCTCTCTCTTACTATCTCTCTCTCTCTCTCTTTCTCTCAAATAAATAAATAAAATCTTTAAAAATTAAGAAATCTTTTCCCTATACATAAAAATGCACAGATTTTTTTAAACAAATGAGCAGAGGATTACTATAATACAACATATAATAAGTTAACACTTACAGTATCCATAAAAATCAGAAACCATTTTCTATATAATTCCCACTATTGTCACAGTTCTGCAAGTCTTTGAGCCCTCTTTCCCCAGAGAAAGAATTCATAGCAACTTATCTACGTTAACTATGAACTGTTACTATGATAATCAGTTACTATGAACTGCAGAAAACGATATTCCATCAGACTACTCATTAATATTTACCAATCGGATATGTAACAAATGTTTATGGAAATTAATAGGTTGAGATATGGAATAATTATGTCATCTTCTATAAGTATGGTAACAGTTCTGAAACCCAAATTGAACACATCACCTGACAACTCTACCCCATATTCAGAATTGAGATTGTTGCAGGCTACTCTTCTATAGTTACATCAGATCTCAAAGAGGGGAAGTCATCATGATACCAATTGCCTTCAATATTTAGTAATAGATGTTATACGGTGGCGTGAAAGTATTCAGTGAGCTCTGAAGAGCAAATAATTTACAACATCAGGAAATACATATTTCTAATTCTTTGGCATAAAGCTACTTTGAAACTTTGTCAGGGATAAGAACATCTGATACAATGACAACATAAGAGTCATTCGATCTCTCTTTATCAACATAAGTTCTGTAAGGGAGAAAAAAGTTTTCTTCTACTTTTCTAGGTTCTTTGGCTGGTCTAATAATTAATTTGACATGAGACAGATTAACAAGAGAAAAATTTAGTTACATATGTACAGGAGCCCCATAAAAATATGAGACCCAAGGGCAAATCAAGCAGTTGAGGCTTATCTGCCATCCTGAGCTAAGAAATGGGATGGGGGCCTAGAGCTTTAAGGGGAAGGAGGGTCATCCACAAGACAACAAGAACAGATGTTTGGTAAGTAGATGTTCGTTCTGCCATGCAGATAGGTCTTTCAGATAAAAGTTATCTTTGATAATAGCTTTCTTTCTGGACCAGGACCCCTACCTAAATTATTTTAGGTAGTCAAAGGAGAGGTAAAAGTTTTCCTTTAGTCTGCTGGATTTTGATTGCTTTCAGCTCAAAATAATCCACATGCCAAAGCGGCATATTTTGGAATCACATATTTTGTTCCCCTTCAAGCCAAAAAACTTTAATAATGAAGAGGTTTTGCATCACATTAATAGAATGGTAAAGATAAATAGTATATAGAAGTTTTCCAAAGGTAAATCTGTTCTTATATACAGCAGCAAATGTGTTCTTTATAAAGTTTTGCTTCCATACTCATTGTTTACAACCTTAGAACCTCTGCACAATGGAATTTTTAAATGAAATAAACACTTGAATATTATAATGGAGAATTTTATTTCACCCTTTCTAAAATAGGTTAATAGGTGGCACTGATATCTTTCAACTTCAAATGTAGTTGAACTTGCCTTTCTAAAAATAGGAATTGGGGGCCAAATAAAAAATTAAATGCACATCTATTTAAAGAAGAGTTATTCAAAAACAATGTTTACTTTATATAGTTTTATATTTAACACGTTTTAAACATAATTCTCTATCTCATCTTTTAAACTATAATTTGTCTATAATAATAAAGCCTAATTCTTTGGAAATAATGCTCAGTTAGCATAATTGGCATTTATAGAGTTTAAAAGTATATTATAGAATATTCTGTCACTTGACACTAAATTGAAATTTTAAAGAAAATGATGGAAATAGCTGTAAGGGGAAAAAAGTAGCCTTTTAAATCTAATTTGTTATGCACTGCAGTAGGGTAATGGATGCAATGAAAGTTCTTTTATGGAGTTCCCATGTCCAAAAGGTATTTAGGTAGCAAAAGATGTTAAGCAGACCCCCTGCAATCCCCCTTTAACTGAAGATAGCAGGAAATAAGGAATATAGGTCTGTGTCCTCCTGATTTTTATTTCCTTAGGAGTACAACTTATGCAAAGGACACCTTAGGCTGCTTAGCAGATCACAAAGGGTGCACTAGACCCCCTTGCTGTCTGCTTAAATAGAGTGATCTAAAGGATGGCTGAAACCATACCGGGAGTTCAATCCTTCAGGTGGGTCTTTTCAAATTCCAATAGTGAGGAGTTACTGGAGAATTGGTAAGGATTTCACTAGGCCCCAGCAGGTTTGAGATCAAAAGCTTTGGTTAAATAAAAGCCTGTTGGGAAATCTTAAAACCTCTTTGTAATGTAACTTTAAAAAGTTAATACAAAGAACCCTTAGACTGAAGCCCGTAACAGCATGAACAAAGAGTATATCAAAACTGATTCCATTAAGAGAGAGCGGACATACAAATTCACTTAATTTAAAGAGCAACCCAGTTATATTACTATGTGAGAGAATAGAACTTATACCATACCATCCAGCCCATTTAGAAGATGTGCTCATTTTTTGTTACATATGCCAGACTTCATTCTTTGTCATTCAGATATGCTTTTTAAATAACATATATATTCATTTTCTGAAAACAGAAAGAGCGATGTGCATTTAAATTCACTCCTAAAGAAGATTCTTTTAAAACAAATTAAAATTAAACTTGATGGGGACCCATCAGTCAGTTGGCTATCTCTTTTGCATGGTGTCAAACTGCCAATTGTCCATTCTCCTTAAAATAATAAACCTTCAATTGATATTGATTGGTAGATCATTAATGAATGCTTTAATTATAATATAATTTTTATAATTAATACCAATCCATTTCTTCACAAGTCACACACTTTTATTAACCGAACTCATCCATTAACAGTTTAGTGATAATATTTTGCTCAGTCAACAACCATCCCCTCAAAAAATCTTCATTTGGTTTTAATGTCTGAATTTTGCAATTAGTTCTGAATCTTTCAAAACACTTTCATGTCTTCGGTGTGTCTCCCATTTTCACATTAGGTAGGTGAGACGGGTGCTTTTAGCATTGTTTACCTTTTTGTTTTTAATAAATAGGGATACCAAAGCATACTGGGTAGGACAAATAATGCGCTCTTGATTGCAAAGCCATTTTGAGAAGGCTTGGATTAGAACCTTTAGCTCCCAATGTCAAGCCTAGAAATTTTTCAACTGAGCAATGTCTCACAGATCTCAGAAGGTGATTATAGCTTATGTTAAAAGATAAACTGAGGCATATTAACATTAAGAGTTTATATGAACAACAATTGGTTCAAATAGGGCAGCATCCAATCTAGCAGATAGAAAAGAGTTGTGTGGAGCTGTACGAAATGAAAGACTTACAGGCTGAAGGGAGCAGGAACAGGAAGTTACACAAGACAAAAAAGGGATTTGGAGTGCAAGGTCACTTCCCTTTAGGGGATAGCAGGGGCCTATCTAGTGCTCATCAGGGGATCCCCAACTGACTGGTTTAAGATTCCATTTCTAGAAAAACCAAAACTGTAATTAGGTTAAGTCTCAATTTTGGCATCCTAGGGTAATAGAAATGATTCCATCTTGGGCCTGCTGTCTAGTTTTTAACATTTAAGTCACACACAACTGTATTTGCTCCAAAGAATTCTTTTCCAAGTGTGGTCATTATCAATAGCAAATATCCTGAAATTCTCATATTGATAGATGGAGATACTGTGGTCTGTGTATCCATATTCAATTTCTTATCTGCATCTTCTCCTGTCTTCTTTGCTCGTACCTTCTTTTATTATTTGCTTCTACCTCTGTTCTTCTCTCAGTGTGTCATCTGATTAATGATAGGGAAATGAAAAAAAGGAGAGTGGCTCTGGGACTTTCTGTGGGAAAGATATAAAAAGCTTTGGAAAAAGGTCAATTATTCCTTGAATGAACCATCCCAGTGAGTTGGGGGTTTTTTGTTTTGTTTTGTTTTGTTTGTTTTTGTTTTTGTCTTACCAAGTACCAGCAGGCCCTTAAAAAATTATGAACAAAGATCTCAATTAACTGGCTCTACTGAAAACAACAAATTTACATTTGTGAGAATCCTGCATCCTCACAGAGTCTCCACTGAAACAGCTGAGGCAGCACCCCACTCTTCACAGGTGTGCCATCAGACATTGGTCCACTCAAAGCTCTTCAGTGAGCTCCTATGGATGTCTGTCCTGATGGAATGTTGCCTCACACAGTTCCTCCATGCAATTTGCCATTTGTGATATATAAAAAACTTTAAATCAATAGTGAAGGGTGCATATGGTTGCTAAATCTTTGATCCCCAAATATGTATATATGAGTATGCATTGCGTGAGTGTACTTACATCCATATTCCATATGGATTACATATATGCTCATACCAATATAGTTAACTGATGAGGTGTTATTCTGCTCCAACACTGACTCCATGCTCAGTGGGAGCTCTGTGACTAGCTTATCCCAATTGGATATTTTGGATACTTTTATAGACATACTAAGACCTTGCTATTCCTGAAGTTATTGCTTAATTGTTTAGTGGGCTTTGAGTTTTTAAATCCATTCCAATGCATATTCTAGTACTTGAATTCAAGTCTTGAATTTAAAAAGTTCAAAAATCACTCCTTTAGCAATAAATAACTTGAACGTAAAGGTACTCTTTGAACCCTTGGCAACCATCAGCAAGATTCTGGCCACTGAAGAGATTTATTTTATTTTATTTTATTTTATTTTTAAGATTTTATTTATTTATTTGACAGAGAGAGACACAGCGAGAGAGGGAACACAAGCAGGGGGAGTGGGAGAGGGAGAAGCAGGCTTCCCGCGGAGCAGGGAGCCTGACACGGGGCTCGATCCTAGGACCCTGGGATCATGACCTGGGCCGAAGGCAGACACTTAATGACTGAGCCACCCAGGTGCCCCAGAAGAGATTATTTTAAAAGTAGATGCTATAGAACCAGTTTTAGGACATTTATAATTTTGTAGTGGGTGGGATACCTGCAAAGATGACACACAAATTCAAGAATTGTTCCATATTGTTTCTTCAGTGACTACCACAGGACACATGATAGCTGTTTAATAAATGCTAACTGAGCTAATGAATAAAAAATAGATGAACAATTAGAGGACAAAATGAAACAGATGATTATGTGTTGAATTTTTTTCAGTGACCAAAGGAGAAAAAGCAAAAATTAATATCTAGAATTTTTCAAAGTGAAAATAGCTGTCTTTTCTCACTAATAAATAATGCATGTTCACTGGAAAGTGTTCAAATATCTCACAATAATTCCTCTATTAAAGAAAACCAGTTTTAATGATTTAGTATATGTTGTTCATCCATGCACATTGAAGGTTGACATTTTTTAAAACAAAATTCGAACCAAAATATATGTATATTTTGTTAAATGGCTAACTTTAAAAATTTAACAATATATTGCTGGTACCTCTCCATAATACAAGTGTCTCTCTTTAACTGCCTAAGGTAGCTTATATTTTATATATCTGATAATGTATTTAGCTCTTTTGACAGATATTTTGGTTGCATTAAATTTTTTATTCTTATAAAGAACATTTCAATAAATATCTTTTAATATTTTTCAGATTTCAAGTTCAGATTTATTTTCTTGGCATACATTCTAAGACATGAAATGGGCTTAAAACGTTGAAGTATTTTGGTAGAATTATTCTCTAAAAAGGTTGTGTCAGTTTATACCCCCACCAACTATGTATAAGCCATTTTCCCTATAAATTAGCCTGGATAGAATTCATTTAAAAAATCTTTGTTAATCTAATAAGGAAAATAATCTCATTGTTTTCTTTTTTCCTTACTGTTGTTTTAAATCTTAGACTACTAGGGAACATTTAAATAAATCAGTTATTTGATAAATCACACATGGCCCACCCATGGAATATGTTCAGTACCAAATTGACTTCCCTCTCCTATCCAACACCTTACTGGAGTGTGTCTTTGCAAGAGATATGAATCAAGGAAATAAGATCTCAAAATTACGTTAAATGCACTTAGGAAAGATCAAATCTATGTGTTAAATCTTAAAATAAAAAGCTTTTGATTATTGACCACTATAATTACTTTTCATCACCATTCCCCTCTATTCATGTGGATAATTAAGTAAATAAAACAGTTCACAAAGTATAGACCCTGTTTTAGGATGCATTCTTCAAGTCATCTTGCTACTAGTAATAATAAGACAACCTACCTGTAACGGTTTTGAAGGCTCCAGTGGGATTGTCCACCACACCCTCAAGAAGCTGCTGACATGATGTGCTGTTGGAAGAAAGAATCTGTGAAACAAAGAGATGTGTCTAAGAATATACCACCAGCGACATGAATAAAAACCATTTTATATTTCCATAGTCCCAGTCTGTTTATGTGCCAAATCTTGTCATGGAAAAAGAAATTGCACTTTTATAATCTTATCTCAAAGAGTAAACACTGGTCTATATCTCTTGCCCGTGAAGAATGGCAGGATCTTTGTGGGAAGGTCCTAAAGATGTCATCTGTCTCTTTATAGACTTGGTCAGCACTTCCATGTAACCTGTCCCTGGATATGAAACTGTCTATATTTTGAAGAAAAAATGTAAAGATCTCCAGCCCCACTATTTGACTACTCATTATAAAAGGAGTGTAGTGAGCTACCTACTATGTTCACTAAGAGATAGTAGTTGTGTCAGCTGTCTATTGCTATGTAACAAATAAATGCAAAGTTTAGTGGTTTAAAACCCCACACATTTACTATTTCACAGTTTCTGTGGGTTTGGAGTCTGTGTCCAACCTAGCAGAGTCTTTTGCATCAGGGTCTTGCAGTATAGATGTTATCTGGTGCGACAGTCACATCGAGGGTCAGCTAAGGCAGGATCCACTTCCAAGCTCACTTTTACTAATTGGTTGGACTCAGTTCCTCACTGGCTATTGGAATGAGAGTCTCAGTTCCTTGCTGGCTTTGATGAACCATGCTTCCATGTTGGAGAGCCCCATATGGCAAGGAACTGAGGGTAACCTCTGGCCAACAGCCAGCAAGGAAGTCACTATGACAGAAGTCTTTTATAACCTAATCATAGAAGTGACATCCATATTCTATCACTAATAGCAAGTCACTAGGTTCAACCCATACTCAAGGGGAGAGGATTAGACAGTGCTGTGAATACGGAGAGGCAGGGATCGTTGGAAGCCATCTTGAAGGCTATCCACCACAAGTGATTTCTCAGTTAATGGCAGTAGAGGAGCCTGGGGGAAAGTAGGAAGGAGAATGCCAGGAAACATGGAGAGGAGAGGGATTCCTTGGGAAAAGGTGCACAATACCCCAGTGATATACACACTGTCAATAAACACGGTTGAGGGGCATCTGGGTGGCTCTGTTGGTTGAGCGTCTCCCTTTGGCTCGGGTCATGATCTCAGGATCCTGGGATCGAGCCCCATGCTGGGCTCCCTGCTCAGCGGGGTGTCTGTTTCTCCGTCTCCTTCTACCCTTCCCCCCTGCTCGTGCTCTCTCTCCCTCTCTCTCGCTCTCCTCTCTTTCTCTCTCAAATAAATAAATTCTTTAAAAACACACACACACACAATACAGTTGAATCTGGAGGTGTTAGCTGCCTTGAGAAAGTGTGTTAAGTCCCAGGTCAAATTAGTATGTACCATGTCAAAGCAATAATGGCTCCAATTATGTATACATTGGGAAAAATCGAAACAACAGGTATTACTGGGTGATGATGGAGCAAAACCTAAGACAAAGACAATAATTGATAACAAAGAAACACAACCTCAAGCAAGAGGGAAAACATTCCATAGCTAATGTAAAAAAGATCATAACTCTTATTGCCTTAAAATGCTGTATCTAACCATTAACAGCAACAAAATGAAATTAATGACATTCAAAAGACTCTTAATCTGTATTTACCATATCAAACATATCCATATACCATTTATTTACCATTTGGCAAGTGGAAATTTTGAGTTTGTTTTGTCAAGAACATAGACCTAGGGGTAATTTAATGTTTACCCTTACTTTGCCCCCACCCCTCACTTTGATAGGGCAGTTGGTTCAAGGGAGGGGTATATTTGGGGACCATAAAACAAAATATAGAAACAATAGCTTACTGATCCACACAGAAGTAAGGGGCTTGTTCTTATGATATCTTTGTTATCAGCACGGCTGTTCTAATAAGTTGAGCTAATCAGCTGAGCATATGCATGTATGGGTTATATACATATTTTTATGATAACAAAAATAAACAGAGATACAGCAGATAAATTGTCTTAACAGGTTATGCTTGGTTTTCATGTAAAAACTTACTAATTAATGCAAGTGTTGCGATCATTTTTATGACATTCCCCAAAGATGGCACTTTAAGGGTTATGCCATATGCTGATTGACAGCAGCTGTAATTCCATACAATGAGACTGGATCATATTGTTTGAAGTGAGGTGATATTCATCTCTTGAAACTGATCAAACATACGACTGCATCAAACAGTATTACAACATAATCACGCTGTATGTGGGGACTGCCAAGTTTGATCACCATGTTGTCCTCCATTCCCTCGGACTTCTCTAATAGAAGTTGTGACATACCACTGCTTCCACATTTTCCTTTAAGAACTGCAAAATCTAAGAAGAAAAAAATCCTGCATAAAATTGTGATTTGGTTATGCTGTGTGAGTGTACATCTGCAGACTGCTTTAGAATAACAAATTTGCTCCTGCTAAGATCTCTCTAAATATACAAATAAACATGTAGTAAGGCCCAAGATAAAAAGTGAAGATTCCAAACAAGGTGAAAATAATTCAAATGCCCTTTGTTTTTTCCAGCAAACTTGGAAGAAATGTCTTTTTTTTTTTTTTAATACTTTTCAGTGTCTGTAACTCCCAATGATAGTTTTTTTTCTAATGTGCTGTTTTGCAAAGCCACTTGATTTTTCTACTGACCTTGGGGCTCTTTTGGCTTCGGATGAAAATGATTAAGAGTCTGTTCCTCTCCTACTCGCAGTTGCTGCTGATCTTGGAAAGAAGGGGGAGGATGGGCGTGAGTGAATGAGGGTGATTTAGCTACTCACTTGGTGGCATTCCTCATGGCATGGAGTATGATAACACAGTGGTTTGTAGAGTGATGAAATTTAGGGACTGACCTTTTATTATCTAGTCATCTACCCATCTGCCCATGCATCCATGCATCCATGCATCCACCTATCCAATAACCTATAAAAGAGCCATTGAGATATTTTGGGGACTATGTTCCGGATAGTTTACAAAGAAATGGGGTGCTCAGATGAGAGTCATCCATTCATGATGATATTCACTGAGAGATATGTTAACAATCCTGATTCTCCAGTGTGAGTCCACGCAAGTCTCCAAGATGCCACCACCCTATCCGGACTTTATTCACTTGTGTAACTCTTCTCTAATCCTGACCTCTTAGGCTAAACATCCTGTCTTTTAGGCCTAAAGAAACCATGTGGCTCTTCCAGAGACTCACTGGGATGTCCAGAACGCAGAGGCTGTCTCTGACTGGTTACCCGAACACCCACACAGCCATCTGTCTTCTGCTGCTCCTATGTTATGGTGGGCACCGGGGAACCTGTGAGGCCTCTTTGGGTTCCCTCAAGACACAGGATCAGGTAGCTCTCTGCTCCCAGATTCCTTTAACCATGGGCATTTCTCCAAGCTTAGGTGTGGGAGGGTTAGGTCAAAGTCCCTTCACAGAAGCACCACCAATATGTAAACTCTGTGTTTCCCTTCTGACTGTTTTCTCCTTTTCTTCCCTTCTTCAACCTATCTATGGGGTCTTTATTTAATATGAGATGAAAAACACTGGCTTTTCATCTATTTTTCCCAAATCGTTGGCTTGTGATATTAGTGTCATGCTTTGAGATCTTTAGGGCCTTCATGCTTGATATACAAGTACTCAGGATTTCAAAATTAATATTTAAGAATTGACTCTTCCTCTCTCATTCTGCAAGAGAATACATTTCCTAAGCAAGTAAGGAAGAAAGTCCTAGCTGCTGCCCCAAGGTGGAGAAGGGCCACTATGTACCCTCTCTCTTACTTCTTTGTCTTCTAATGGGTTCATTTTGTTGTTTGACTTTTTACTTCCCTTTTCTCTGGATTTTTTTAGAGTTCAGTTGGGTGTTTTGTTTTGTTTTTTTTTCCTAGTGTATTGAATGGAATAGTTAATTTGCTATTTTTAATCTTTCTTCTTTTGAATTATAAATTGTGAAGACTGTCCATTTACCTCTAAGCACTACTTACTCTACATCATAGATTTTTTTTTTGTTTGCTAGTGGTTGTTTTCTTTAAATTTGGGTTTTTTTTTTAAGTTTCTATTTTAATTCCAGTTAGTTAACATGCAGCGTTGTACTAGTTTCAGGTGTATAATATAGTGACTCAACACTTCCACACATCAGTCAAAAATTTGCAAAGAAATCTAGACACAGAGTACAAATAAGTCATTTTTTTTCTGAATACTTCTAAGTTGCTAACCTGCTGTTCTGTAAGCCCCAAACACTTGAATATGTTTTCTACAAATGAGAACATCTTCCTATTTAACTGCAACACAACCAGTAAAAGCAGAAGATGAACTTTGATACACTCCTGCCCTTTACTCAACAGACCACATTCCGGAATCATCAACTGATGCAATAATATCTTTTGTTACCAAAAGATCCAGTTGAGAATCACAGGCTACATTAAGTTGTCATGTCTCTTTGGTCTCCTCCAGTCTGGAATATTCCTCACTCTGCCCTGGATTTTTATGGCTCTCATGCTTTTGAAGATAAATCTAGTTGTTTTGCAGAATTTCCTTTGGTTTAAGTTTGTCCGATGTTTCCTCATGATTAGATTCAGGTCACAGTGTCATAGAAGCAAGACTGAGTTCCTCTCAAATCATCACACCAGTTCATGCATGATTTCAATAACTGATGTTTTCTTTGACCTCTTTCAACCATCACAAAAGTGAAGTCTAGGCTTTTCCAGCATAAGTTACTTCCCTCCCTTTTTGTGGGGAGGTACTTTGAAATTATATAGATATCCCGTTTTCATAAAACTTAAATTTATTCATTAATGTTGGTATGGTCTCATGGCTTCCTGTTTTACTTAATATTGTAAATTCTATAAGCTATTATCATATTACTATCTATATTAATTTTGATACTCAAATTATGGCCAATGTGGTCAGTAGGAGCCCCTTTAAGCTGGCTTCTAGGGCGTTTTCATATGTCCCCATCATTTTTTTTTTTAACCACTTCATTGGTTTCTGGCACAAGGTCCAGGTTCTTCTTACACCTTTCCTCTCTCCAGCCCCAGAATCAGCCATTTCACTAGGAAGTCCTATTTCCTTTTACGGGACAATGGTATTTAGAAGCCAAGATCTGTGTGCTGTATGTGCTCATTGTTATCAGAGTGTCGCTGCTTCCAGGCCCTAACAGAAGACAGAACCAGGAAGTATATGTATGCCTACACCATATATTTACATCTAAATTTATTTCTATCTATACATATTGAAAACCATGAGTTCATGCTGACACTTCCAAGTTCACATGTTTACTCCAGTTTTTTGCCTTTCCATATATGTAACTACATTCTTTACTAATGAGAAGCCTAGCTTCCATTCTTCTTCAGATATTTACTTATGTGATCAACCTCACTTTATGCAACCAATCTCCTATTCACACTTCTACCCCCTTCCCCACACAGATGCCCTCCTTTTCCTGCTTGGGCTCTGATTTCTTCTGTGTGGACACTTTCTCACTGGGTGCAGGCTGATTCTCATGCCAGAGTGCCTGCCATCCCTGGTGGATATTCTCCTCATCCTTCTTGGGCTCTGATAGCCTCCTCTGAGCCACTGCATCTCCACCTACCTGCTCTGTCCCCCTTAATAGCATTAAAACTGAATTATTCAAGAAGTGGAAGAAGTATCACTCAATGTTTACCATGTAATACTTGTATTATCCTTCAGTTCTTCAAGTCATAAATTAGTTTATGTATATTTTGCATTTTCAAATGGATTTTTGTTGTTGAGTTCTAATTTAATGACATTGTATTCAACTCTATTTTCTAATTTCTACATTAATCTTATTTAGATCAGTTCTTGTATTTTTTTGAGACTTCTTTGAGACCCAGTGAGTCATCAGTTTGGTGAATGCTTCAAGTTTGCCTCAAAAAATTCATATTCTCAAACTTTTGGGTTCAAGGTTCAATATATATCGATCATAGCAGGCTTGTAACTTGTCCAGATTCTGTATATCTTTACTAAGATTTTTGTTTCCTTGATTTGCCACTCACCAAGGTAAGAGCCTTAAAAATATTTTCACTGTGATTGTATGTTTGTCCTTTTTTTCCCCTAAAATATGATCAGTTTTTACTTCATGTATTTAGAGTGTATGCTATTTGATGAATACAAGTTCAGAAGTAGTATATCATCCAGGTGACTTATTCATTTTATCATCATGAGCTGGCCACAATTAGTTATTCCTAACAATGTTTCAGTAATGATTTTTGTCTTAAAGTCTGTTTTTCTGATATTAATACAGCAGCACCAATTTTTGTTTTTGTTTTTGTTTTTTAGTTGATATTTGTCTTGTGTTTCTTTTCATAGAACTTCACTTTCAAACTTTTTATATCCTTAAGGTTTGAATGCATTTCAGTAGAAATTATTTACCTAAATGTTTAAAATACAAATTCAATCTTTTAATATCTGTTTTTAGCTGAGCAACTTTAAGTTGTTTGTATTTATTGTAATGTCTTCTCCATTTGGATTTATTTCCACCATTACATTTTGTGCTTTTATTTATTTCTATTTTTATGTTTTAACTATCATTCTGTTTTCCTTCTTTCTTGCTCTCTTTTGGGTCAATTGAGTTTGTTATCTTTTAACATTTCTTCTTGTTTGGAAATATATTTTATTTCCATTCTTTTACTCTCACTTTGTAAGGTCTAAGGTTAATGAATATGTTTACCCTCTTTTTAACTAATGCAAAAATGTAATGACACTTAAAATCTGCTTATTCTCCACTTGTCTTATTGTTTTTCAGACTTTCATAGCTACTTTGCTTTTTACAAAAAAAAGATAATTTATTGATTTCTAAATTTCTTATGACACATTCATATACATAAAAAGAAATGAAGAGTTATAGAATCATAACCTCTGTCCAGTATCTAACTTAAGAAATAAAATTTTACTTACATAGTTAAATTACCCAGTGTAGCTCTCCTCCCCTCAGAAGTACCTACTGCAAAGTCAAGAGATGTTTCATCTTGCTTTTATGCCCCAAATGGTTACTTCTATTATTTTATCCAGAAAATGCTTATTTAGACTTATTATGTACTTACCATTTTATTTTGTCACAATTGCTTCTTACATCTCATTCTTGTTTGGATTCAACTTCTTTCTATGAAGAACATTCTGACTTGGTTCTTTCAGCAAAGTTCTGTAAGTCATAAGATTTCTCACTATTTATCTGGAAAGAAGTATTTGCTTTTGACCGCATTCTTGAATGACATAGGTATAGAGTATGAAATGTACATAAATATAGAATTGTTGATTGACACCTATTTTCTCTCAACATTTTGCAGACATTATTTTATTTTGCTTATTATGTTGCAACTGAGAAGTTTGTTGTCAATCTCTTTAGCATTCCTTTGTAGATAATCTGCATTAAAAGGTTGAGGTTTGTCCTATTCCCTTTATTAAATCCTTATGAAATTTCTACTACAAGGGATTTTTTCATTCAAACCTCCCTTTGTGTATATATTTGTGTGTGTGTGTAAATTATATATACAAATATATGTATAACCTCAGATCTATTTTCTTTACAACCTCAGATTTACTTCCAAGTTCATGAATTCCACATAAACTGTATCTAATATGCCCTTAAAACCACTGATTGCATTTAACTTTGAGGGCAATATTTTACATTTCTAGAATTTCTAATTGGTTCTTTATCAAATCTGTATGTATCTTGTTTTTAATGCTTTTATTTTTCTTTCTCTAATGCTTTAGACATTTTAAATCCATATGTGTTACAGTCTCTCTGGTTATTATTACCTGTTATTATCTGATAGTTTTGTAGTTCCTGGGAGTATAATTCTCCTGCTTTTTCTCTTTTCTAAATCTCTCAAGGTGGATTGTTACCTTGTATGTTTTGGAATTTTGAATGGTGAGCTCATCTTTGATCAGCTTCAGCTGGAGACATCACATATGGCCTGGGATAAGGTTGTATAGCACTAGATTTGTTCTCAGTTTGCTTCTGCTGGGAATACATTGACATCTCAACCTGGAGTCTTAGAAGCCATGCAGTTTGAACACCAAGCTCACTTGATTGGTGTTCAATCATATAAATCACATGACATGTCTGTGTTTACAAATTCTCTGGGAAGGCTTATTTTCCACCTTGCACCCAAGGCTAGATAGCTTACTTCCTTGTTTTCTCTTTGTGCTAGTTTGCAGATTATTTCCTGTCTACCATTTTACTGAAAGGGTAGCCCTTAAATGATCCTGGATTTTTATTAAGTTTCAGTTTCAACATCCCTCCCGCCCCCCAACGCCCTCAGAATTTCCAAGGCCTTGTTTTCTGTGTATCTCTGAGTATGAAAATGAAAGCTCCTAGGCTAGGGTGATGGTTCTGAGGCATAACCATCACCCTAGCCTACCCCAGCTAGTTCGTGTCATTATCACATGAGCTCTGAGTTTTCTCTTCCTTTTGGTCCCTGGTGATGTTTCTTATTTTCTTGTGACCTAAACTATGGATTGAAGAGCATTTATTTTATTGTATCTAGAATTTTAGTATTTGTAGTTGGAGAATTTTTAGGGTATCTACACCATAATAATCCTGTAACTGGAATTCTCTTCTTGACATCCCATAGGCATCTCAATTTGCCACAAACCATTCTGGTGGGCTTCCTCACAAATCTGGATCTCTGCCAGGGTTTCCCATCTCAATTTCACAAACCAGAAAGCCATTCTGACCTCTCCACCTTCATTGTCTAACCAGCCACAAAGCCCCCTTGATTCCTCTACTGAATATGTCCTGAACTAATCCACTTGTCTCCACCTCAACTGTCCCAGCTTTAGTGTAAGCCACCACCATCTTCCCCTGTGACAACCTCCTAATTCTCCTCCCCTCCAATCCATTCTTTATACTACAGCCAGAGAAAACTTTTTAAAACCAATCTGAAAAATTTACTTTCCTGCTTAAAACTATCAATAACTTTCTATTGCTCCTTAGATAAAAAAATTTTATAAATCCTTAATATGGTGTATAAAGTATAAAGAATAAATTTCTGTTTTTGATTAGCCACCCAGCGTATGGTATTTTTGTTAGAGCAGCCTGAATGTACTAAGACAAACTGCCATAAAAAAGTGACAGACTAGCTGGCTTAGTTAACAGAAACTTACCTTCTCACAATTCTGGAGTCTTTGGAGGCTAGAAGTCCAAGATCAAGGTATGGATAGAGTTGATTTCTGGGGCCTCTCTTGTTGTCTTATAGATGGTTGTCTTCTCCCAGGTCTTCACATGATTTCCCCTTTGTGTGTGTCTGTGTCTGTGTTTTAGTCTTCTCTTCTTATACAGACACCAGTCAGACTGTTATAGGGCCCACCTCAATAACCTTATTTTAGTTTAAACACCGTATCTCCAAATACAGTCACATTCTGAGGTACTAGGTGGTAGGACTTCAATAGATGAAGTTTAGGAGAGATATAATTCAGCCCATAATACTGTAGTAAACCTCACCAACCACCATTCTCTTGGTACTTTCCTATTTCCTCTGCTTTCCAGAAACTTCTCCATAAGAAGTGAGCTTCTCTTTCTTACCTTAGGGATTTTGCAAAGATTGTTCCCTTCATTTGGAATGCTTCTCTCCCTGCCCCCAACATTGCTTAGCCAAAGGCTAGAGCTCAGCTTCAATGTCACTTCCTCAGAGAAACATTTCCTGACTCTCAGATTAGGTCTCTGTGTTTTGTGTTCTTCGCATCCTTTTTGTACCACTTCCTATAATTCTAATTAAATGATTAACTGTATAATTAGTGAATTTCCTTGATCCTACAATGCTATGAGTTGTTAGATGCACCATCAATTTCAAAACACTTTTAGGGAGAGGAAAGAAATACTACTCTATTAGTCAGCTATTGCTATAATAATGCTGCATAAAAAAACCACCCCAAAATGCAGTGACTTGAGAAAATAAGCCTTTATTTTTCTCTCATGAGCCTGTGAGTTGCTGTAATTCACTTGTACAAGACTCAATTCCAGCTTCCCAGCTCTGGGTTCCAGGCTGACAGCTGGGTTCAGGTCTACTTCATGTATCTCCATATGTTCCTTGGAATGCAGGTTACCCAGCCCACGGTATTCTCCTGGTGAGTGCAGTTCATGTGGAGGGCATACGCAATGCCTGTTAGAGCCTCAGCTTAGAATAGGTACACTGTCACTTCCACCCAACTTCATTGTTTAAAGCAAGTGACAGCCAAGCATAAATTCAGCATGTTGGGGAGAGTACCCTGCCTCCCCTAGTAGGGTGCACTGTGAAGTCACTTGGAAAAGGGCATATGTGTAGAACGTATAATTCTATGATAAGAAAGAATTGGGAGCAACAATTCAATCTACCATAACTATAGTAAAGACTGTGTACATAAATTTTTATTTTGTTGTCTTAAAATAGATTATCCAAATAGTTTGTCTCTACAAAGATATACCACTTTCTTCTATATTACGAGCAAATCTTCACAGTCAGAGCCTAAAGTATCTTCTGAGTCACTTGTGGTCACCAGTAGCTATGCACTACATATGACCAGTCCTTTATATAACCCAGGTGTGGGTCTGGACTTCTTTAACAGTTGTGTAAGTTTTAGGCAGACAGAAGAATAGTAGAGTCCCATTTGCACTCTCAATTTAGTTACACTCAGACATTTCCCTCCCATAACGAACTCTCTTATTAATGGAAATTAAACTTTTTGTCAATAAAAATCAACAAATAGTTTTTGACAGATACTTGACACCTGAATGAGAACCCTTCAAATGCTTGAAACTCTCTAGCTTGCAAGTTCTACAACCAGTTTCCAGCGTCAATTGTACTGTCTAGTATGTGACAGGCAATTCTTTTGAGTATATCTTAATAACGAAAGAAAACACAAGTTTATCTCGTGGTGAATGCCTTTCCATCTTAGGGGGTCTGCAAAGGACTTGAGTGTTTCTAGATGACATTTAAGTGCAAGTGCATCATTTCTCCAGTGATGAATGTGAGCTTCACTTAAGCCATCTCGTAGCTCTATCTCCAGGTTTTTCTGCTGATGCAATAACTTTCATTTCAAAGTTACCTTGGAGTGTGATCCTTTGAAAGAAATTTGAAAAGACAATTAGAGATCTAAATTTAAGTTAAAATTCCACCCTGTATGGTGATAGTGGTGTAAATAACTCAAGCAAGAAAGTATTTGTTTAACAAGAGATACGATGTCAAATGTATCACAACTTATTCCTCTTCTTAATAGCTGGTAAGGTTTGTTTGTTTGTTTGTTTGTTTTTGTTTTTGTTTAACATGGATTGAAGGATCCATCCCAAGGTAACACTGGTGTGGTCATCCGAAATTATGTCCTGTGTTTCCTTAAGTCCCCTATTACAAGTGTGGGGAAAGTAACCCAGGCAGGGTGAATAAGGGTCCTTTTTACCAGGGTTTGAGTTGGATACTAGAAATGATAGATTCTCTCTTTTGAGGTTGTAAGGATCATGTGAAATATACAAGAGTCATCGTTCCCACCACACACACATAGCCTTCTAGAGAAAAAAAACCAAAACCAAAAAACAACAATCCAGACGATGACCTAGAGAAAAACAGAGAGAGAGAGAGAATGAGAGAGAGAGAGAGAGAGAACTGAGCCAGATCCCAGCTTGAGCATGGAATTCTCTCCTTAAGGCCCAAGATCATCTTCTAGGACTTTCTGACACATAAGCCAAATGTTATGCCTGATTTGTGTGAGTTGATTTTCATCACTTGCAATCAAATAGAGACACAGAGTCCTGTTTCAAAATATATCAAAATAAAATAATATTACAAAATAATAGCTGCGGGAATGGCATCATGGTTAGAAAAAAAGCACAATAGCGCAGCTCCCAAAAATAATTTCTGAATAACTCAAGTTCTTCATTTGTTTTTTTTGAAGAAGATGAGGGGAAGAGAGATCCTTAAAAATCCCCCTGCACTCCCCTCCCCCAAGTGGTTCACGCGCAGCAGCTGCTTCTGCTCCTTTACATCTGTCTTCGAATTCCAGTCTCCTGTCTTGATAACCTCCTCCCCCCTCCCCAGATTTAACCTTTGGAACTTTTGTTCTCTCTCCCTTTCCTCCCTATTCTCATGCCTACAGCCCCAAGGAACTTGTCAGTCAAAGCAGGACTCTCAAGGCAGGAGAGCCTCAGGACACAAGAAACTGTTAGCAAGATGAGAAAAGACTGGGAAGGACCACGTGCTCCTCCTTTTCATCCCATTGCCCCCTTCTTACAAATGTTATAAAATGAAAAAAATTTACGCCTTAGGTTTGAGGTTATACAAATATTGTTTAACACATTTTTTCTTGCTAACCCCATGCCTTCCACATACATATTAAGTACCTAAAAACAATTTTTTGAGTCAACAAAGAAGAAATTACTGCCGAAATGAATTACTGAGTGAATGAAAAAGGAATATATGAATAAATGTAAAAATAAGACATTAAACATTTTGCGGAAATTATTACTGAGAAATTCATGGTCAATAAATGTTTGATTAAAAAATACATTTCTAAAACCCAAGTCTTTCCTTTGCATACATTTAAAAAAAAAAAAAAAGAATGAACAAAAGGACTTAGAAAGTAAAAGCAAGTCATCTATAAGCCAGAATAGAGTAGCACATTTTGTCTGCGGTTCTTGACTGAAAGTTATTAAAAATATTTAAAGATACTTAAGTTATGAATTGAAATTTTTTGCGAATGGGGTTAGGTCCTTACTGATAGGAGTCATTTCCATTCTCAATGCCGGTTTATGCATATGTGATGCAACAAGGCGAATGGGGAATTCTAATGGGCTTTTGGGAAAAGCTTTCCTTGATTGCAGAAAGAGACTCAAGCAAGAGAAAGTCCCTTCTCCTGTGTTTGGAAACAAGGATGTGGTAAAAATGTATGGCTGGATTGCTGTGGCCCTCTTGTGAACATGAGGGGAGAAGTCAAAGGGAAGGTAACACATCAGGATGGAAGAGTGGAAAGATGCAGCCACTCTACATCTCTACTTCTAGCTATCTGAAATGATCATTTTTCCTTACTGAGCCATTCAGTTGAGCCAATCTTTCTGTTTTTTTTTTGCAACTGACAGAATTCTAGTGGATAAAGAACCATATAAAAGGAAGACTAGACATCTGAGTTTGGGATTGAGGAGAACCTTACAAGCTGGAGATTAAGAGGCAGAACCCAACCACTGTCTTTTGGTGGAAATAGTCTGGTGGAGCTGCTCCAGGTTGGATGGACTGGAAATCCAACGTTGTCTTTTTGTTCCTCTGTTCAAGGCAAAATTCAATCCCCAGGCCTGACTACATTTAGCAAGAAAGAATTAATTCCTTAAATAGAACTTTAGATTCTAATAGAAGCTTAGGTTGATGTTGAAAAGCTTAAAAATGTCAAGTGTCTACCACAGAAAAATTAGCCGTTTTTTTTTTTTCCCCAAGGCTTCCTGTATTATGGGTTTCCTTGTTTCTTTGTATTCATTCTCAGACAGTTTCCATTTCTCCTAATCATCTCTTGTCCTTATTTCCCATTCCCATAAAATTCTATGCCTTCATTTTAAATCATGCCTTCTGCAATGTCACCCTTGTCTGCCTTCCCTATGCCTTCATTCCCCAAATGTGGAACTAAATCAAGCCAGTTTTGTGTCTCAGATTTCAGTGGTGATTTGGGGTTACAGATGGAGATCACATTGGAATATAAGCTTAGAATGGAGTATAATATACTCCTTTAATACAAAAATAAATGTAATAATCAACTCTATCTCACCATGGGGAATTTGTTGCTGGCTATGTTATCTTTAAGACAGTAGCTTATGTCCCTCCATCCTTTGACCATTTTCTTTTCCTCTCTATCAGGTGTTTTTGTTTTGTTTTGTTTCTCAATTTTTCCAAATTCCTATTAATTTCTTAAAAAGAATAGTTCTCCATCTTGTATTCAAAATCAAGCTTGTGGCCTACTCATGCACATCCAAGAATTCATTAAGGAGCTCTGTCAATGGATTATCTACTTCAGACTTCTATCCTTTAAAGCACAAAGCACTGTAACAACTTTGGAATTAGCTTTTCCTTAGATGATACAAATTTTAGCAAGTGCTTTCCTCAGTCATCTTTGTAAGCAGAAGGGGAGCAATTTAAAGATGTATCCTTCCCCACTTCACAGAAAACCCTGTGGGGATTGTTGTTGTTTTTTTCCCCTTCCTGTCTTCTTCTTCTTTCCCATCTTCCTTCTGCTTCTGCTCTTCCTCCTTTCCCTTCTTCTTTCTACCAAACACAAAGACTGCAATTATAATTTATTGTCATAACCACAATTCAAATGAAGAACTGAGTATGAAATCCAGTCTAAAGGAGAGGGAGAACCTGGGCACCAGGTGGTATGACTCCCAGTCCCAACTCTGCAATGTACTAGCGGTATGATTTTGAGTTGCTTCTTCTGAAGTTTGGGACTAAAGCTATGGTTTCCCTATATCACAAGGGCATTACAAAGACTACATTAGAGAATGGATGAAAAAAAATGCATCTTCAGCTCTCAAAGACTAACCAAATGTGGTAGAATGAATACCAGAGAGCTGATTCTGTCAAGGGAGGGCCAAGAGAACAAGGAAGAACCCAGCTGTTGACTATCTGTATTAAGGGCAGGAATTCAATCAAAGAGCAAAGCGCTCAGGGGCCACCATGCTGGGGCACCCACATCAGAGTGGGGCCAAAACCAAGGTTGGAGCTTGAGCTGCAGAGCTACTAAGATTCCTTTTATTTTATTTTGTAAAGGCAGATTTGATCTCTGAGGTGGCTGCCGGTCCCAAGTTAAAAGAAATCTTACCCTACTCTCTCTGCTTTAAGGCTGAAGGAGCAAAGAGTTAATTACCTTGTTTTATTCATCTCTCTTCCAAATTTTTCACATGGGCTTTTTCCTTAATTAGCCATCGTATGAAACTGAAGAATATTTATTATTTATTGTATGTATTAAATTTTATGACTTTTCTTCTTAATTTTTAAAATGGGTGAATTTATTACTTTTTCATGTTTTTCTCCTAAACAAGTAAGGTTTGTTGTTGTTGTTGCTGCTTTTATTGTTTGTTTAGTGGTAGTCGTCATTTGATTTTTCTCTGGGTCAGTAATTCTTCATAAAGAGCAAAATGAGAAAAAGCTTCTGGCATGTTTTATATTAATTGGAAGAAGCAAATAGTTTCCCATACGTTTTTCTTATTCTTAATTCTTTTCTTTTTATCTCTTACTCAATTTAAATATGATACCTAGAAATGCCCACTCAGTATTGATTAAGTTATATGGTTTAACTTCAGGGCTCTATGGTAACTTATTAAAGTATATTTTATAAAGTGATTTTGGTTGTCAAGATAACATGACTATACAATGCCTTATGTGCTCGTGTGATCATTGCCTTGGTTCTAAGTCAGCTCTAAAGGGAACATGAAATGAGCACCTACATGCCAATTTCAATTTTGAGTATATTACCTACCACAATTCATTAGACTCATCGAGTTCCAAAGGGTTTATGCATTTAAGGACTTGCTTAACTTGGTTAGAAATTCACTGCTAGCCAAGGTACTCAGAAGGAAAGCATGCCTGAATAATTCCTCCATTTAAAACGGTCTTTATTTTTACATGTCCAGTATGTAGCATATAACGATGCTCATACATAGTCTCATTTATTTTATGTATCCATGGCTTACTTCTAGCCTGTAGATGCCTTAAAAGCAAAGAATGCCTCTATGGCTCTTTCTGTCTCCCGCAGTGTAAATGTGGATATCGAGTACAGACTTCACTTAAGAAGGTGGAATGGAAAACCTGATCCACAGGTCTCAATCAGATTTCACTTAAGAGTTTCCATGAGCTGGTTAATATCTGAATGCAACAGTCTAGGTTTTACTTGGAAATGATGATTCTTTTTAATGATTATGGCTTATGGCACTCAAGCAATGTTGAGTTTTGTTTGATGAGCCTCTTTATCGCACTTCTAGCGTCTGCTCTCTTACCTCCTTTCCCTACACTTTCTCCAATTTTCCTTCTCTTTATCCCCCACATTTCTTTCTTTTTTTTTGGTACTGTCTCTTCTACTCTGTACACTTGAGCAATTACTTAAGAAAAAGGAGTCTGATAGTTTCTTATTTTAACTCAAAGGAAAAACAAGCCGGGGTATATCTCTGTAACATAAAGACCCAGTGGATTCATTATTTGGGGGAAAAAAAAATCTGACCAGAAAGACAATAAACAGACTTCCAAAATGTAACAATGAGACTGTAAAAAAAAAATGTATGTATAGATCAGTTCGTTTACTCCGGTAAGGTATTCTTAATGTTCTTAATTATATGTAAGTAAATATTCTTGGTTGATAGAATTTTAGAGGAAGCTGCTAAAACTAAAATGTTTGAGAAAACAGTTATCGTTAAATGAACAGAGAAAGCACTTGATAGAGCACCCGTTGAACACTCAACTGAGAAGTAAAACATCCAGAACATGCCCAGCTCTTTGGGAGTGTGTTTTCAGATTTCTGCATGTGTTTGTCCATAAAAGCATTTCAAGGGGTAGCTTTTTACTGATTCTACCTTGCCAAAAAAATCAATCCGGCAACCATCATTGGCTAATAAATGTTTTTATCACATTTTCAAAATTTATCAGGACATCTGACTTTTTAGTTCCTCCTTCTTGAAAAAGAGAGCCCATGACGTAAGACGCTGAAGCCACCTCTGGCCTTCAACACCACGTCCGCCCGGAATTGAGGGCTCAGTTGCTGAGTTTCTCTAGTTTGTAAACGAAGGGAAAGATGCCTTATTAAATAACTTGAGTTTGTAACTTTAAAAAAACCTCCAAACCTGCTCATCTAGGGCAAGTAAGTGTACTCCCTTTGTTATATGGTATGCAACTGGATGCATTTGAAATAAAAGGTAAGTTAAATCAGAAGTCTCTGGGACAAGAATGTACTATTTTAAAACAGGGAGTGTCAAATGTTGTTTTTCAACCCAAAACCAAAGGGTATTTCACAGGTAATTTCTCAGGGCTGATGTTAGCTAATTATTAGCTACCATACCCTGCCTCCCATTCTAAGTGACTATCTTCTGGCAGAAAGACACAGCTAGGAGTGTTTTGTTTCATTTGTCCTTGGAGTTTTTATCAGCATCAAGAAGGTGGACTGAGCCAAAGTTAGAAGAATTCTGGAGCTAAGCAAAAAGTGACCCGTTTAACAGCCCCCATTAATTGGGGCTGTTACATGATTAATTTGAGAAAAACAGAAGAGACGGATTCCTTTACAACTCACAGTTGGATGCAACGCACTAAAAGTAATCCTGTAAATTACATTTTAAATCTTCAACATATTCCGAGCAGATAAAATAGTGGCATGATTGACCAAACTCCTTTTAAAAGTACACATATTACGATGCATCATAGTTATAAACAGATGGTATTTGGCCTCCTTCCTATTCTCAACATTTGGAATTTCTAAACTATGTGAATTAAACAATAATATTTTATAAACATACAAGGGATTTTGCTCACTGCTTTGTTAACATAGAAATTATACAATGCTGACATTTATTTAAATTTTAAAAAGTAAACAACAGTGTGCATTGAAATAAAGCAAACTAAAATCAACATAGAGAAGTATGTTCTGTGTGCATATTACCTACAGTGGCCCTGGCCTTTTTAAGGAAAGACATAATAGGTTGAAGAACAAGTGGTAGCTTAGTGGTGGCCTAATCCTTTGTACTCCAAAGGCTCATTTAACACCTCTCCGTAAACAACGGATATTTATACCATAATTGGCTATTTGACCATCGCGTTCCTTTACTATGTAACCTGCTATTATGGAGTTAAAATAAGTTCTCCTTCATTGGCTCGTCAGCTTTCATACTAGTGAAAGTGTCCTCGCAGTTTTAAAAACACTTGCACAAACAGGAATCATTCTGACACTTGTACTCATAATGAGAAACATTATCATCATATCAATAAGTATATATATTTTTTATTTGGGGGATATTATTGCCAGAAAGAAAGGGAAATGTATCAGATCTTAATGTCATTTCCTGAGATACTTTTCTAAAATTATAGCTTTAACCCTTTCGCTACATTTTGAAAGGGAGACCCATCTGCCGAGTTGATGTACAAAATAGAAGGCACTTGGTTTTCAAACACTATTCTTGGATTTGCAAAGTTGTGCTGTGATGAATAAATAATGAATCAGATATTTCAATCAGTTTTATGATTTTTGAAAGCCCTGATTATCATTGTTTACAGACAGTCTCTTCTCGATGCACTTCCCATGCACTCCTGTTCAGCCTTTCAAGGGTAGGCTTCTGCAGGCCAACCTCCCGGCCCTCGGTTTATCCCTGCGCTGCTCTTCCCACATTTTAAACCAACCAACCAACCAACCAACCAACCAACCAACCAACCAACCAACCAAACCGTATTTCCAAGTCTACAGTTCGAATAATATTTCAAACAGAGGGGTTGGGATCTTGAGAGAGAGAGATGCCAAGTAAGGTCATGGACACTCCAGATTAAGGATTCTTGTATTTGGTCTCGGCGTACACCACTTTAGCATACAATCTCTATTGGTGGAAACGAGAGAGGAAATAAGCTACAACCTAGATGGAAAGAAACACAGACGGCGTTGGTGAAACCAAGGACGAGGGGCATTTTTTCCTCTTATACATATAGTTCTAAACGTCTACACTCAACTAAATGTCGAATGATAAAAAATAATACTGGTGCGGAGGTTCTTCAGACATTTTAGAAGCCTCAAAACGATATTAAACATTGGAAATTCCAAGTTTCTCAGGAACTTATTTTGACCAAACGAGTGACAGATCAACACGGGGCTCCTAAATATTCTCCTGCCTACATACCTCTTCACGCGTCTTCTCGTCTCCTCCTAAATAACCCATTGGTGGTTGAGAGGAGAAACGGAAGTTTGTAACCCAAAGCACAGGTATGAAGTGAAAAGGATGGCGCTGGGGGCTTGGGGTGGGATTTAAACACACGCCTGGACAATGAAAGAGGGAGAAGAGTATTTTTTAAGTTAATAGCCAGAATCTCTGCTTGTAGAGTCTCCGCGCCCATCCCCACGCCCTCCTCGTTTTTTTGTTTTTTGATTAAGGTAATCTTTTTTTAAAAGGAGAGGGGGCATAGAAATCAGTACTTTTGCTTTTGCTCGGTGCATCCTCGTCCTAACGTCTCACGGAGGGCAGACCGGCCGACTCCGGGAACCCAGTTCAGTAAAACACTTAAGACGACTAGGGAGAAGATCCCGGCCCTGCACAAGCGAGCAAGGGCAGCCGTGGGCCACGCGGCGCGTGTGCGTGGCAGCGCGTGAGTGTCTAGCGCGCGTGGCGGGGTGCGTGCCAGTATGGGTGCGTGCCAGTGCGCGCGCCAGGCGGGGCGGCGAGCGAGTCCCGCGAGTGCGGGCGCGAGTGTGAGCGCGAGCGCGGCCGCCGCCCGGGGCTCCCTCGGCCCCGGGGCTCCTCAGGCTCTGGGCGCTCCGCCGCCGAGCGGGCTCGGCTACGACTCTATGACCTCGCCGTCCCTCTCGCTCCTTTTTCTCGCGCCAGGAATGGTGCGGCGCTCCCTCCGCCCGCTCCGGACCGGGCCGAGCAGGGCGTCAAGGGGGCCGCGGTGGACCGGAGCTCGGGCTCGCCGGCCGCGAAGGCGCCGCGGTGCGGGGGGGCGGGGGCGGGGGCGGGGGGGGCGGAGAGGACGAGCGGCGAGGGCGGCGGCTGAGCGCGGGCGGAGGCTTCCAGGGGCCCCGCGGGCGGTCCTACCCCGCTCGGGGCAGCCCCGGCGCAGCAGCCCCGACGCTCGGCACTGGCTCGCCGGGGGGTCGAAACCGCGCGGGGCGGGGCGCCGGGGTGCGTGCTCTCGGGCGGGCGAGCGCAGGGCCCGGCCGAGGCCCCCGCGTCCCGCCGCCTCCCCGCTGCCCGCGGCCCAGCCGGGCGACCTCGAGCTCCCCGCCTGCGGCGCGGGGCCAGACCCGACCAAGAGCGGAAGACCTGAGAGGCAGGGAGGGAAGGCGAAAAGAGGTAGCAGGCCCCAGACAAGGAATCCTTAATTACAGATTAAAGGCAAGCAAAACCGTACACATTTTCCATGTGTCAGCTGACGGCCGCGACAAAAGGAAACACAGAACGCTGAGGGGGAAAATGGCCCCTTCTCGGCTTTTTTTTTTTTTCCCCTCCCTCTTTTATTATCTGTGCAAATGTAAAATGCATTAGGTAGTGACTCTGGGTAGGTGGTGCCTGGGGCCAAATCGCAGCTGCACGCTCCGGTAGGAGGACAGTTTGCTGATGGACCCAGAGGTCGGGGGAACCTCTCACAAAAAAAGGGACTATAAATACTCTGCTCGAGCACATTTTGCTTCTTCAAAACTCCATTACTCATACTTTTTAAGTTTTAAAATTTGGTGATTAGTGTTGCAATTCATTATCTCCAGTGAAATCCTACCGTGCACGCGCGCGCGCGTACACACACACAAACATACACACACATTTTGTTTTTCAGTTTTGTAGATTCCTTTTTTTTTTTTTTTCTGGCCTGTTACCACAGCATTAGAAATCCAGGGGAAAAGCCAAACCGATTGAAAGCCAGGGAACAGCAGCAAGCACCAGAGAGCACAAGTTCCCCACCACAGCTCTGCAGCTCAAGAGGAAAAAGGAAAAAGGTGTGTGCTTTGATGACTTTCCTCTTAACTACGATCACAAAACACCCTGTCCCTGGGATTTAAGACAGAGGTTCACCTCCACACTATCCTGAATTCTACATAGATGAAGTGTTCCAAACTGACCATTACAGACCTCTAGTTCTGCGTCCTCATTTTTTAACCCTAGAGTTAGATGACCTTTGAGGGTCATCCTGAGCCACCATTGCAATGTCCTCTTCTGTGTTTTCTCCCTCTTGTTGCTAGGTCAGCTTTAGAAATAGAAGACTTCGCCTCTTTGTGAGTAATCTATTTACTGATAGAATTGATGCAGCAGGTGGAAGGCAACAAGGCCACCTTGTTTAGTCATTTTACAGATCTTCCTCTTTGGAGATATTTTCCCTTTTTCATTTGTGTTTTTCACCAATGTCATTTTCTCCACAGCATTTTATAAAAATTTTTTTCAAAGTGCCTTTTCACGTGGTTCCAGTGATTTGCCCACACCCCCAAATCATGCTATCTGCATTCAAGATTAATAGCTGCATATCAGTAACTCTTAAATACCTCCTAATCCATATTTTCAATTGAAATGATTCCTAATGTTATTGGCTGGGCAAATGCTGGAACCCAGAACCTTTGTGGACCGATTGCCAGCCACATGACAGCAGTGTTACACTCGGGGAATATGAACACAATTGTTTCTGCCTTGGTCTCTTCCATTGTAGAAGGCAGAGAGCCTTCCTTATTTCCCACCTTCCCCGGAAATGGTAGTAGATTAGCAGATTAATAAATTGATATAAATCATACTAGGTTCCAAGCCCATCTCATCTTCTGATGCCTATTTAGGAAAATTTAAAAATCTCCTGCAAGCTTCTAGTCCTCTGATTTGGCTCTGCCTTCCCCACTTTTTGAGTTTATCCTTCAGTAAGGTAAATAAGGTAAAAGAGCATATTAGGAGTTTCTCTTTCCTTAGAGCTTCCCAGGATTGGAGAGAATCACCCTGTTTTAGGCCAGTTGTTGTTAGTTCATGTTTTTACCACCACCAAAGAACAGCACAGAATTAAGTTTATATTAATAAATGATGTTCATGACTAGGTTTCTAAATGCCAGAGTTATGATTTGTTTTTTTAAATGGGTGGAGAAAGGAGAGCAGCAATAAACTAGCCCCTAAGTCGCTCAGAATCCTTGGCTTGATGCATCTCTGTGGATGTTTTTGTCTTTGTTTTGTTTTTTGTATGTACCTCTCATTTTCCTTTGAGTTCTATCATAATGAACTAAATATTTTGTTGACTATTTACCTTTGTCTACAGCTTCAAACCCTATATTTATTTTAGTTAAATTTATGAAGAAGTATTTTATGTTCCCCCTTTCTACTTTCTGACTGTTTATAATTGTCCTTATTTATCCCTCCACCCCATTAGGAATTTCACAATAAAACCCTGCACCAAATAAATTAAAATCTGCAACTTCAGACACCCAAAGAAGAGGACATTAATCCACTTAGTAAAATACCCAGACCTCCCCCTCTCAATTTCAGCTCTTCTTAATGTAACATTTAGTAATTGCAGCTGGCTCCTTATACTTTCCTCCCTCCCTTTCATTCTGAATCATATTGGCCTTGTTTAACCTTCATTTCCTTTCCTACCCCCCACATTTGTCCACGTACTTTTCTTTGACCATGTTTGTCTTTCTTTTGCTGCCCGGATTGAAAGCAATAAATAGAGCTTTCTAAGAGCGTAATACGTTCTGTTAAAATCCCATTCTACCTCCCCATTCACTATTAATGCTTTGTACAATTTTTATGTATCCTTCAGTTGTGTAGTTACTGCTCTATATTTTTTCTGATTGATCATTAAGTTATGCTGGCTTTTGAGAACTGCCTCCATAATCCTGAAGCAAAGGCTTTTTACTTGGCATGCTCTTTGCCTTTGGAATGCCTTTCCTGGCAAGGACAGGCATTTCAGTTGGACTATGATTCTTAAGTTACAATTCAAGGCTAATTTGTTCAGTTAGGCTTCTACTATAAGCAGCTCTGGTTCTCACTGTTGAGTGCTCCAGGAGGTTGCTTAGTTGAAGGGTGTGTTGTAAGTACAAGATGTAATATACTTATATTGTACTTGATTATCAGTTTTCAAAAACAGCTGCATGCTTTGATATCTGTGTAAGGAAATATCAGAAGATAATATACCATTGGTATTTATTACTCTATAATTAAGGATGTGTCAGTGTTTCCCTTTAAAAACCCATTTTCAGAAATTCATATCTCAGGCATAAATTTCCCTATGAATTACAGTCTAATACCATATTAGAAGTATTTTCTTTTTAAGTTATCCCTCCCCTTCCTTTTCTTTCCGGGGAAATAGGTTTCAGGATGTAATTTCTGGGTTATTTGGGATGAGAGGAAGCACTCCCTTTGGTGCACAGTTAAAGGTGCTTCTGCTGCCCATGTCACCTGCTCCCTCTGTGCCAGGCCCTTGGCACCAGGTGAGGTTGTGGGGGCTGCCTCTGGATGAAGGGCCAGCCTTCTATCTATATGGATAAGTAACTTCATCATTGTATGATGTCAAAGGCAATAGAAAAGGCTCAGCTGTCCAGAAGTAGCGCGTGTGCCAGAGTTTGAAATTTTAGCACCCGGAAGGAATTCTTGTACATTCCTCCCCTTGTGGCCTCTTAGAATCCAAAAGCGACCAGGAGTTAACATGAAACAAATCTATAGAAAGGTACTGGCAATTTATTAGTCCATGTTTGTTCTGCTAGTAAGAGCAGCAGGAGGAGGAAAGGGGAAGAAGATGGAGAGAGAGATTTGCCCCTTCCTCTCCTTTAAGGGATGGTGGTTTTGACCAGTTGGATTGACCACGGCCTTCTGCATGAGGTTGTTCTAGACCTGCCTCTTCCACCACAGGACCCACAGCAACTCGGCTTCTCGTTAGGGCCTCAGTTTTCCCACAGGTCCCCAAAACAAATGCTTACCAGGAGGGCCAGGAAAGTTACCTTAAATGTATAAAAGCATCTGAGTGTAAAGACCACAGGGAGTGGAGGGCCTACGATGGATGTTGAGGCTGAATGCCTTCCCACAGGCACAATAATAGTACTCATAGGGGGCACCTGGGTGGCTCAGTCGGTTAAGCATCTGCCTTCAGCTCAGGTCATGATCCCAGGGTCCTGGGATCGAGCCCCGCAGCCCCGCATCGGGCTCCCTGCTCTGCGGGAAGCCTGCTTCTCCCTCTTCCTCTGCCCCTCCCCCCTGCTCGTGTGCGCGCTCTCTCTCCCTCACTCTCAAATAAACAAATAGTACTCTTAAAGACACCGAAAACATTGGCCTCACTACATGGTCTCTCATGCCTCTTTTAAGACCAACCATGTGGGCCACAAAGCAGCCCCCTGCTACCCTCTGCACTCTATTGCCTAGGGGTCCAATAGTCATGCACACTGACCCTGGTGCTTCCTGAAAGACACATGGGTGACAATGATACCATCCCACAAGGGGGAAGGCCTATACAAAAATTCTCTGTTTATACAACATAGTCTGGCTCCTAAATATACCATTATATGATCCCTTGATTTTCTCATTTGTGAAATGATAATGGAAATATTAAATTTTCAAATATAAAGGACTTCACATTCCTGGAGAAAGGTATCACACAAGTATTCCCAGAAATCACTTCCAGCATACCACCTTAGGTCTGCTATTTAAATGCAGTAATTGATAGGAGTAACATAAGCATCTTAAATCATCTCCCACGAATCATCAATTCCTTATGTTAATTTATGAGAATAATTATGAACCCGTCTTAGGGTTAAAATTCATAACCATAGAGTTGCAACGGAGAAGTCGGAATCACTTACGTAATGATAATGGGAGGATCGCTGAAGACACTGTCCCCAAATTCCACTGTAGGAAAACAGACTGTAGGGTGAGCAAGGATCCTGGTCGCTGAAGTCATATGTACCTCAGATGCAGCTAGGGAATTCTAAAGACAGGGGAGGGAGAGCTCCTTCTCATGGAATGCAATGAAGGATTGAGTCCACAACTAACCCTGTCTTGAAGAGGAAAAGGAATAGACACCAGTATGGGAGATGGCTAGTGTGGTTAGGAGCTCAGATAACTCTGTGCTCTACCACACAGCTCTGAATTTTCCAAGATATGAAGACTGGCTCATGAAACATCTTCCTTTATCTTCTTCTCATTATCTTTCAAAAGGGAGTTTACAGAACTATGGTTTTCCATGTTGAGTTTGTAACATTACAGGAATTAGTGAGGAATGGTGGTCAGCAGCCCTAGGAAAAAGGGACCTATCGACCATCACGTCAGACTTTTTCAAAGTATGATTTGTTTCAGGATCAAGGTTAAGTCCTTGACTCCTGGTAAAGTCTTCTCATGCAAAACTGCAGTTAGGGCAGTTTCTTCCACTGTCTGAAGGGAAATGGTTCTCTGACTGGATCAATAGTTTAGAGTCAAGAAATGTTAATGAAGGGGCGCCTGGGTGGCTCAGCTGGTTAAGCGACTGCCTTCGGCTCAGGTCATGATCCTGGAGTCCCGGGATCAAGTCCCATATCGGGCTCCTTGCTCAGCAGGGGGTCTGCTTCTCCCTCTGACCCTCCCCCCTCTCATGTGCTCTCTCTTTCTCATTCTCTCTCTCAAATAAATAAATAAAATCTTAAAAAAAAAAAAATGTTAAGGAAGCCATGGTAGCGAAACTCACCAAAGTATTCGTAGCTCCTATCAGAAGTCATATCCAGTAATAACATTCAAGACACGTAAGAAGTCATAAAGAGTACGAATAGCCTTTGGATACTATGACCCAACTGCAGAAATAAGCCACTAGCCACCGAGTGAATATGCCTCCCTCCGTTACATGCCTGTGCTTTGTACCATCACTCCTCTGACTTAACAAGTAGTGTACATTTGGTGTAAATCCCCATGGTTTTTGTTGTTGTTGTATTTTATTTTTTATTTTTTTATATTTATTTATTTTTTTTTAAATAAGGTCCTCTTTTTTTATGTTATATTAATCACCATACATTACATCATTAGTTTTAGATGAAGTGTTCCATGATTCATTGTTTGTGCATAACACCCAGTGCTCCATGCAGAATGTGCCCTCCTCAATACCCACCACCAGGCTAACCCATCCTCCCACCCGTTGTTGTTGTATTTTAATCACCAGTATGCATAGCTTTGAGCTGTATGTAGAATTGTTTGGATGTTTTTAAACTTTCCCAATTACATGTTAATGCACAGCTCTGAAGGGAGGGTGTATTATAGAAGCATTAGTTGGCATGTAATCTCAGTTCAAATTTTAAAATGAAACATGTCAGTGGTTTATAATATACTCTCTTCATTGTTAAATATAAAATCTGATATTAAAGGCCACCCAGTTTTCCACTGAAACCGAAAGGCACTTAGGGTGATACTTGTCAGTAGTCAATAGAAGAATAAAACTCATGGAATATGTCAACAGCATGGACTATCATTTGAAAACTGATTCTATCACCCACAAAAAGTATCTTGAGACTTAACTGAAAATTTTATTGTGGCTCATAGTATTTCTGGGTAGCAGATGCTTTCTCAAAAACAGATTTTACTTTTAAAAATATCAAATATAATTAACACCTTCAACATAAAATGAAATCTTTGCTTCCAGATGCATTTCAAGGTGTTGAAATGAATCTGTGCAGCCCTCTACGGCTGCGAGTTTCCATCCACTTACTGATTCTGCTGCCATCTTTATGTGGCTTGTCTGAAGATTTGAGATCCAGAGCCATATCTGAAGGATGCTTATTAAACCACAAGCTTTTTTGAGAGTGGTCTTTTGACCTATTCCTGATCAACATGGTATAAATGAATAGGTTAAGAGCAAGGTGCCCTGCTACTTAGTACAGAAACACCTAGCCAGAAACACAGATTAGGCAAGGTCATGGCGGGCATCCTGGACACCGTACCAAGGTCTTGGTAATGAGCAGACTTTTAAAGATATTTAAACTTGAAATTGGCTTAGTGATTTATGTTAAAAGAACAGAATGAACAGAACTGAATGTTTCAAAAAAGAAAGATCGAAATTTCAACAACCATACTCAAAATAAGAAATAGTGGGAGCGTTCGGTCTCTTCATTCAAAGTAAGGGAAATAGGAATTAAAAAGTCAACTTGTATTCGCAATTATCCTGTGACTTCAATGAAATATGGGTTAACTTAGTAACACTCCATCCCACCGTATAACGGATCTGAGAGGCACACAACACACCCGGACACACAGATGCACACACACTTCAAGTTTTCAAATGTTAAGAATTACACATTTACAAAACTTTTTATTGTTTATATGCACTGATACCAGGTCTGACAGCATAGTTTTAAGAAGTGACAACTTCAATGTAAATTTTTATTCGAGAAGGAATACTGGGTACAGCTAAAGACAAAAGCTGATTTGCATTTATGGGTAGAGGGAAGAAAACCCCTCCATACACAGGTAACTTTCAACTATGTCTACTATAAAATGGGAGCCCATTATTTTCATGACAGTAAAACACAATAAACTAAACACTGTTTCTTGGCTGTGAGAAGACATCACTGTGACATGGCATCCTTCTGACTGAAGCAAATTTACTGGTCTAGTTCATTTCATTAGATGACAAACCCTGCCCAACGGTCTAAGAACCTCTTGGGCATATTTATACCTTAACTTTTACACTTAAAAGGTGCACACCTGTCTGAGTTCCCCAGTCTCAGACCGGAAGGGACTTCGGAAATAATCCCCGAGCCCTTTGTTTCATGGGTGAGGAGGTAATCTGTTCAGTGGCTTCCCCACAATTGATAGGACTCGAAGCTAGTGCTGTGATGTCCCATCATGCGTTAAGGACCTCACACTGATTAGGGAGAGGACTATCTGCAAAGATAGCGCTTGTTGTTTCTGCTTCTTACTTGTCCTGCTTTTCAGTTCCCAGGCCTGATGCATTCTGAATTCCTGCCTTCTTTGATCTGCAAGACTGCCTCTATCCTGAGGGATCTATCTGGCTCCCGGACCTTGATCTAATTCCTGCTGACCATTTTGCTACCTGTCAAATGGGCCCCACTGGACTTCTGAATCATCGCCTGCTCTATCTCGGATGCCTGCTAGACCACTCGGTCCTTCTAGAAGCCAGAAGGCCATGCTTGGCCCTTGTCCACCCTCCGCTCCCTGGCTGTCCCTCACTCTGCAGTGTATAAAAGTTATTCCTTTCAAAAGCTAGGAAAGTTACAGTTTACCTGTCAGTAAACAGAAGATGGTTTATCAACAGACTTTACCTTAATGACTACAAATGTTTACCTCCTGCTTTCCAGAATGCAAAGACAATCTTGGAAATGTCATAATATCTTACAAACATTTGCAAAACAGATCCCTGTACATCCGGAAAAGAAACAATTGTATTCGTTGTCTCTGACACAAGGAAAGTATTCAGCGAGAAACATACAGATAGATGTACACTCTTACACATAAATGAGATATGCTAATTAAAAATTGCAGTAGGCACTTTATTAAAAATTTATTTTACAATCTAGCTGTTCAAAACATCTTTATATCAACAAATACAGCAGCTTGACTATTGGAATCATAAGCGATTTATCTTGAAAAGATTATATTTGTAGCTGGATGCAACTATTTTTGAGGAATATTTCTATCAAAATTACTGTTTTAGTGGAAGTATTTTGATTTCTCTATTTTTACCCCAGGAAAAAAATTAAAACAAGTATCTCAGTGTTCCTTTTATGGGCAAGATGGCCCCACTTAGCGTGTTTCCCATGTTTGTCCAAATTACAGCTGTTTATCTCGCAACTTTAAAATAAATTAAATGCAAATGTAACTGTGAATCATGGGACTACCTGCCAAACCCCTTATTAATACCTTCACTTAAAAACCCCTGTGCCAGAGAGTCGTTAATTTGCTAAAATAAAAGTGCTAAAGCAGCCCTTTGCCCACGAACAATTCTGAGATGGCTGCCCAATTAGCCTGGTAGCATTCTGATCGTCCGTTCAGACCCTGTGGCCCTTTGAGGACACAAGAAGGCTCCAATGATAACCTGGCAACCTAGGTGGAAACCCAGCCAAGCGCGAGCTTTTGAAGCTGCAGTTTGGCTGCCATCGTGTCGGCAAAAAGAAAGAATTCAGGCACCATGTCATCCAGTACAAAGGATAAAAACGGATTCAACCGGAAATTCAATGTGGCACCACATATGGGATACATGAGTGCGGTTATACAACAGGCCACATATTTTTTTTGAACAGTCTCCTCCATGTGATGCCGAGGACATGTGTAACCATCCTAACGTCTCTAGGAATCTGTATTTAATTTGAGTTGGGGTGGTGGCAGGGATGGGAGATCTGAAGCCGCCACAGGTTTGTGGCAGATGGCTCTGTGTCAGCTATGACAAGCAGCCAGGCTCAGCTTCCTCTGCAGATTTTCTTTTCTCTCTGATCAGGTAAATATGGGCACACTCTGGAAAGTTCTACAGATTCTGCCTTAGGCTGCAAGTTTGTGACTTAGCCCCATCTGTCACAAATCTTCCCTAGGTTCTGTTGTAAGCAGAGACCTGAATTTACCGTGTAGGGCTGCCCAAGAAAAAGGAGTCATTTCACCCTGTGAGGGGGAGGGAGAGAAGAGAAAGCAATGAAGAAGCATTAACAACCCAAAGACGAAAGCATGCTCAAAATTCATATTGCAAATTTGCATAACTTACGTCAATTAGATTTCAAAAAGCCACCAAGTAAATGGTTCTTGAGTTTCATCAACTCAGGAAATCCCAGTTTCTGATTGGTTTAAAGTGGAACTGTCTTTTCAACCATAGGGGAAAGCTCCGGATTTTTTTGTAAATGGATGCAATCCGCTGCACACTTATTTCCTGGTTTTTGTTATGGATGACGGCTATTCAAAGTTAATCATCCAACTTTTAACTTTTATAAACACAAGATACACAACACCCTTAACCCATGCATTTGCTGATGTGAATTTCACTTTTAAGTGGTTAAGGCACAGGAGAAATGCCATTACTATTACGTGAAATGTGTAAAGCCCTTTGAGTTTACGAACAGGTTTATATTTATTATTTCATTATAGCAGTGCTTCAGGGGGGAAAAATGCTATTAAGAATTTAGGAAAAAAAAATTCCTCCAGGTTAACAGATGAATCACACAGAGATTCACCTAGAGCCAGGCTGCAAATGAGTAGCAGAGGAGGACGAGACGCCAAAACCTCTAACTGATCTTGATCCCCCAAAGTTTATCTATTGTGCTAAAGGTTTTTTGCTTTTATTTTGCTTAGACAAATCAAAGGAAAACCAAGCCAAATAAAATCAAGGAAGGAAGTGAAGAAAGACAGAGGGAGAAGACCAGGGAGGAGGGAGAGAGGGAGGGAGAGAGATTAAGAAGTTGCCTGAAATTGTGCTGGGGCAGTTGAGAGATTTTTAGAAGTTCTAAAAATGTCACCAGCTTTTAAGTTTTCATTTTTAAGGAACAAAGTAATGACTTTGGAGGAGTGTTAATACAAGTGAGCAACACCTTACTGACATGTAGAGTATAAGCTTAAATTAAAAGGGGACTATAAAGTGACCAGGGTCTTGAAGGAAACTTAGAGTGGCATGGCTGTGGTTGGGGGAGACAGAGCCTGACATAATTACAACAACCACAAATGGCTTTCTGGGCACTGAATCTGAACTGTAAGCTTAATCATTGTTTGGAGTCATTTTGAGGCAGAAATCTGAGAATTCTTCTCTCCTCCAATTAAGAGCAGGTCATAGAGGTTTCTAGAATGTTGCAGAACTTGAAGAGGAGAACAGAATAAAAATCAGCAGCTATCAGTTGAAAAATTTTAAGAAACTACAGGTCACTCTCAGAAAGCACAAGAGAGAATGCATCTCTTTTTGCACACAAAAAATCGCACAACTTGTAAATAAAAGGAAATGAGAAATAGGATGGGAATGAAGATCTGTCCCGTTCGTCTGGGCGGTGTTTACTTTACACAAGTGCCCCATTTGTGCCCTGTGCCCTTTTCAATCTGGTAACAAGGTAATGTCCAAAATTTTTTTTTCTAAGGCATTTTAAAATATGATGAGAAATTTGTAAAAACACGAGGTACTGATCTCAGAAAGTTGTTGGGAATTTTCAGTAAGTAAATTCACATAGTAAAAATGAGGCAAAAATACAACTTCGTGGTATTAGACTTATTTGGGTTGAAAAGGGAAGAGAATTGTTAGTGTAAAAAGTCAATCCTTGGCTAATTATTTTATGGTTACTTCTAGAATCTTGTGTTCAAGTTAGATTTGGGAGTCACAAAAAGCTCCCTATCGTGGATGAAATGAAACCTATTTTTAATCTGTGTGACAAGTATGTGGCCAATGTGTCTGACCTACTCGGAAAAGGAAGTGTCCCGAAAGTCCGAGAAAGCTGCAGTCAATGACTAAACTTAGATGTAAACTTTTTAAAGAAATGTTCAGATTTTTTAAGTTAGGAAAATGGTTTTAGATTTTTAAAATGATTAAGAAACATTTAATTTCTGCATGCTTTGGATTTCTCTTAAGAAAGATCTTAAGAAAAGTGTGTGTGTGTCTGTGTGTGTGTTTGTGTGTGAGAGAGAAATAGAGAGGGAAAGAAGAAGGGAGAACATACTTGCATGCATGTGAGGAATTTAAACATTTCAAATCTGAAATCATTTCAGGTGAGAAGTCATGGGCAACAGTGTTCTGTAGTAGAAAGAGTCACTTTAAGAAAAAAAAAGTATCCAATTCTGTTTCTGCTTTTCAGTTACTAGCATTCTGTTTCAAATCCTGCTTCAAGTTATAGCCCCCAAACTCTCACTCATATTGAAAGTATAATGTCTCATGTGAGAAGAAAGCCAAGTGTTAGTAGCCTTATTCTAGTCATTAAATTTCTAAGTGTGAATCCATATGAAAAATCCTATCCTAAAGTGAACCCTATGTGAAAAGCACTTGAGATGATTTTAAAATGTAAACTTTTGACAAAAAAAGAGAGTAAGGTGTAAAAATGTAAAAGGAGCAAATTAAAGAATTCAGTGACATTCTATCCTTTTAGATCTTAGAAGCATATGTTTTATAAAAGCAAAACAGCACTGTCCAATGGAATAAGTCTAAAAAAAACCCCCAACATTCTTGTTAACAGTACACACAAAAGACTCTCCCATTGCATAAGAAAAGTAAGGAAAATACTGCTTTGGGGGGGAATAATTCTCTTGTATTTAGTGAAGGCAAATGTTACCTGAAAATCTGTATATTATAAAACATAAGGTGGAGAAGTATCATAGTTTATTAGATCTTAATTATAAAGTTTTAGAACGCATTCTTTTTCTGTTTTGGCTCTAAATCCTATTACAATAACCAAACTAAATCTGTGGTCCTTTCTGTCTGTGGTTTTTACCAGTTCCTCTGACAAATGCATCCTAAAGCTTGATTACTTATAATTCTTGGACTAATTTATTAATCTGAAGACTGATCTTTAGATAAAATATCATCAGGATTTACACATGAGGACACATCTGAACGTGTGTAACAGATTTATAAGAAAAAAATCCACAGAAAATACATAAAAAAGAATCATACATATGAATTCTTATAAATGCTGACCCATAAAATTCTAATTTATAAAATTTTGAGATGGAGCACTTTAGGATGTAAAGACCAAAAACATATGTAAAAAGCAGTAACAGGAAATAACATTTAAGGCATAGGTTATCTTTAAGCTGTATGAGGAACAATTTGATTTAAGTGACAGCATTATCGCTAAGCTGAATGACATTGTTTCAGAGTTCTTCCAGAAGATGTTTGTAAAATAAATAGTTATAGCCATGTTACGGGGTAGCTGTATTAAAATATTTCAACCAGAGGTCTGTTTTCTTTTTTTGTTTGTTTGTTTTTTTAAGATTTTATTTATTTATTTGAGAGAGAGAGAGAGAGAGAGAGAGCACATGAGAGGGGGGAGGGTCAGAGGGAGAAGCAGACTCCCTGCTGGACTTAATCCTGGGACTTGATCCTGGGACTCCAGCATCATGACCTGAGCTGAAGGCAGTCGCTTAACCAACTGAGCCACCCAGGCGCCCCTGGAGGTCTGTTTTCTTTTGTAACTCAAGGCAACTTGTTGCAGTAACTTCTGAAATGGTTAAAAATTTGTCCATGAAGACTAACAGAGATAATGAGGCCTAACCTGAAGCAAAGTTAAAAACTGATACATTAAAAAAAAAACAAAAAAACCAAAACTGATACATTTTGATGGTGGAAATACCATTATAAATACTTCAAGGAAAAAAACATTTTCTTTCTTTCTTTTTTTTGTTTGTGTCTCTATGAGATGACAGATGGTAATTAAGCCGATGGGGGTGACCATTCCCCAAGATGTGGACGTCAAGTCATTATGCGGTGGGTTGTAAACTGACACCGTGCTCTCACTTCTATCTCAATAAAACTGAAAAACAAACAAACCTACACCAAAAATTTACCAGGAGGGAAGAACAAAATTAGTGAGTTGATGGTGAGCTCACTGAAAAGATCTCCGTGTCATATATAGAAAAGGAATCCATTTGCATAAATACTCAGGATTCTATTTCTTCCATTTCCAGAATCTGCCCATTTCGATAGCCTGTCACGTGGAAAATGACTGGAGTAACATTTTATATAAGGCAGACGACTACTGAACTTCCAAAATTAGGGAATGTGGATTGAAACCCTGGGAGGCTGTTTTGTCTGTGAAGCTTCCCCTATATACGGTACAATCGTATTGACTCAAGGCGCAATACTGGAGCCTGGAACTGTTCAGTCAGCATTTTAAACTATTATGAGCTACCTTCTGAACCATTGCCAAGTTAATAGACAATGAAAGATAATGAGCTTGAAATTGGGTGTTAAATTGCGTTTTTGGTTCTCTCCCTTTTTCTTGAAGTTTAACTGTTTCCTGCAGAAACAAAGTCCTGTTTTGATGTATCACTATGTAAATATGTATTTTAGGCCATGAAAAGGGAAAGGAGAGAAAAAAAGGCAGCAAACTGTATTTCATGTAGGAAGGTTATACATTAACATAGGAAAATTAAAATATACTGGATTATAAAACTGCTAGATTGTAAACTATACTGAATTTATGTAAAATGAAGATGCTACATTCAAAGAATATAAAAAGGTATATTACTCATGGCCTAGAGCCACCTTCCAAAGTCGTAAAGCAGATTTATCCCAGTTCAATTACTTAGACTTTAAGCAGGGCCTCTTTGTGTTGTGATTTCAACAATGTGAAATTCTTGATTCAAACAAGGGAAAAAAGATCATGAGTGAGGGGACTTCATGATGAGGCTGTTTTAAAACTATTCTCCCTTTGCCTTTGCCATTCAGAGAGGAGCCTGGCAGTGTCATTCTACACAAACTGAGGATTTTTAGGTCATTTTATTAAACTGGACAAGGGAAACGTTCAGTTCTTGAAAATCATCTTCAAAGTAGTTAAAAAATGAACACCAAACTTCACGAATGTCATTCACCTGAATTTTTGAGGCCTGAAGATTTCATTATGATGGGAAGAAAGGCTTATCCTCATTAGTATAATTGTGGAATCTTTCCTTTACTTCCTTTTAAACTAATGAGTTACATTAATCCAGGTTCATTTTTATAAGCCTCTTGGGGCTAAATGTAAAGGACAGTCATCTTAGAAAACAATAAATTAAAAAAAAAGCATGTACCATGCATTAAGTGCACGTATTTCATAAGACCTAGGTTAATACAACTGGCATGCAGTTTAATTAATCCTTGTTAGTGTAACAACTAATATCCCTCCCTAGCATGTTTCCTTTAAACATTAGTATGTTAATTAAATGTTTTTTTTAAAGATTTTTCTTTGTACTTCAATATGGCATTTATACCACATAAATCTCTCCTCAATATCTACCTTATAAAGATGTTTTCTTACAATATCTGGTCTCTTGCAGAAAATCTGGAGCCTTTTTGAAAGCTGTTCAGGTGTGGAATACAGATACTCAGCTGCAGGAAAAACAGATACATTTTTAATGAAACAAAAACCTCAAAGCACACACTCGATATTAGTCACTTTACTAATTAAAAATGCATATTGCTCTGTGCTGCCTCGTGTTTTACATTATTTAAGCATGATTTTATAAGGTTACCTCAGCTCACAAGGATGTTTAATGCTAAGTAAGACTGTGTAGTTGTGCTGTTTAGACATCTCCTTTGGGTGATTAAAATACATTATTCTAATGTAACCCAATGCATATGTGATATATTTAGTGATGAGAATTTTTTTCCAAGAACTGGTACTATAGCTGTATGTACCCTGAAAAACAGTTGCATATTATTAACTAGTCAATTGTTTAAATAATTTGGTGTGACTTCCAGTCCTTGATTTTTCTCTGTGTATATCATTAAAAAAAATCTGTAAGCAACTGCAGCAACACTGACCTGCTTATAAAAATCCATCATTATGGGATGTGTATGCTAACAATGAGAGAATGCTATTTGAAAACTTGCTTTTTTGTTATCTTAAAAGAACAGATGGCAAATATAAGCTTACTCTAATGTATTAAAACACATAAAATTTTCCTTAACACTAACATGTTGACTTGCCAAATAAACAATTGCTCCTGCCTAAGTTTATTTTCAAACTTTCTCATTTAGCATGAAGCATGTATTAAATCTCGACAAAGATGAAGGTACATTAAAGCAGCTACCTGGAAATATTTCGGGATAAACCAAATCTTTGGGACAGAGTGGGTAACAACCACAATACACAGCTTCCAACCTAAAGGAATTTTAGAAAGAGGATAAAAAAATATTAAAAAGACATTACTATCATAGCCAGAAAGTGGTTTTGCTTGCCTAAGTTAACAGTGTGAGCCCTGAGTTAGCTGGGACGAGAAATAGGGTCAGCAGTACAAGCCTTAAAGCCAAAGTTGCTCTTTTAAAAGATTTTATTGATCATATATGAATTTCATAGAACAGAACCAACAGCATATGTTTTGTTCACTGAATTAATCAAAGCGCAGCTCTGCATTTTTTTTGTTGTTTTTAAAATACTGTTTAACACATTTTATAATCAGCAGATAAACACATGTAACAACATGGTAAAGTATGGACAGCTTTTCTTAATAATGCTGCAAAGCCCCAGAATGTTCATTTTTCAAAAATGTTTAAATAAAATAGCAAATACTTAACTTTAACACTGTAGTCACAGAAATGATCGAGGCACTTTTAAAAGCATCAGAAAAAAATTTACAATCTGCTGTGATGGGGCATTTTCATTTTAAGCTCATGCTTCAGAATAATTTGTTATTTTGCAGAATGCAAAACTATTTCCCCTTTTACTGAAAAATTCTCATGAAGATTACCTTAATGAACATTTTGCTTTCTTGGCCAAAAATTCAGCTCATTTCCCATTTTATCAGAAAAGAATACTTTTATTAGTAAGCAAATAAACAAGAAAGTTTCATTTTGCGAGAGGATTTCCCCAAGGGACACCTATAGGAAGTTTTTTTTTTCTTCTTCCATGTCATAGTAGTAAGGGTTAAGCAGAGGGAAGGTATTGCCTTTCGGAAGGTTGTTAGCCCTGCATAATGGCTATTGATCTGACATATAATAAACCTTAAAGATACCACTGTAATTTCTGTTGGCTAGAAATTACACAGTGAAATTCAAAGCACTCTTTAAAATATGTTTATTTTATGAGAAACTTTGAATTGCATCCAAAATGTTGACCAAAGGCGGAATTTTATTTTGAACTGCAGATTTTTTTCAACCCAAGAATAATTTGGAGTTATGTCAATGTTTACCTTGTTTGTTTATAGTGACAAAGCACATGCAATTTAAGCTGTTTTTAAGTGGGTGATGTTTTCCCTATTTTATTATGTTGACTGAAATTAGTTTAAATGAAAAGTATTTACTTTGAGCTGCAAAGTTTGGGAAAATACCGAGTTCAAAGTTTTGCTTGAGAACTGAGAGAAGTTACAAGATAACACAGCGAAATGGCACAGGATCTAGTTACCAATTATTAATCTCAAAACCCAAACTAATATATATTTTTTTCTATATGTACATAGGGTATTTCACAGAATTTCTTATCTCAAGCACAGCTATAAACTGCACTGTGACCGCATTATAAAACATTCACTAAAGTTTTGAGCACATAAACCAGTGATACTCTTTATGAACCAAGAGAAAATCCGCACTTTATCTGAAGACACTCAGTTTTAAAATGCTGTGCCAATTGAAAAGTAAATACATATGAACATTCTCTTATAGTTACATAAAATCAAAAGAGTGAAGTCACAGACATTTCAGAAAGTGCACATGTTATCTGCTTTTTAATAATGGATTTGAATTAGAGTGTTCTGTTCCCCGAAAGAAAATTGCAGGCCAAGTTACATTTTGAGTCATCGTATGAGCATGTCACTTCCAAAAACCTCTGCTAATTAAAATACAGTGAGATAGGAATGGCATTATTTGATTTAGGAAGGAAAAATTTACAAATTTTGGATTTCAACTTTTATCTGCAAATTATCTTATTTGTGGTAATATTTCTAATTCATCAGGAAAAAAATAAAAAACCAGCCACCACTTTTGGTATAATTTTGACTTGTTTTAAATACTAAGCCTCATCATATAGATTATTTAGATCAGAACCCGTCTTAAAATATATTAAATAGGCCATAATATTTTTAAAGAAATTTCTAAAATCCGTTGCCATAGGTTTCTCATATTTTATTATTTTGAAGAAAATGATCATCTCATGACAATAATACAATTATTCACCATTTCAATTCTTATGCACTAACAGTTAAATAATAAATAGGGTTCCGATTGATCTATTGTTAAAATGACTAGCAAATGACCTTTTTATTCCAATTAACAAATCATCTGCTAAATCTATGAATCTTAATATTCAGATCTATT
>NC_058405.1:108383001-108425501 GCF_002201575.2 Neomonachus schauinslandi
AGACCAGAAATGAACAGAACAGAAAAGAAAGAAAATATCAGAGTGCATCATCAAAGGCAAGAAGAATATGAGTGATGTTATGAAAGCTTTGTTTCAATTATAAATATGCCTACACACATGTGTACAGTAGGTCACAATGTAAACATATATCTTGGTGTAGATCATGGCCAGAAGTTTGAAAACACTGCTTTCTTAGGATCTTTGGGTCTTATGAAGCAGTATAAGATACAATCACCATCCTCAAGCACCTTCTAACTTACTGAAGTGTGACCAATACCTAGCTAAGCATAAATAAAATCCCATGGACATTCGAAGAGGGGAGGTAGCATACCCATTTTAGAGGTCAGGGAGGTGGGTGAGATGAGTCATGGAAGATGGTTGAACTGTGACAGGTGGAGGAGAGAGGGGCTCTGGGTAGTGACACGTGAGCTACCTTCAGGGGATACTCATGTGTAAGGACTGAAGTAAGACTAGGAAGGTAGTTGAAACCACACTGAGAAATCCGTATCAATGAAGTTGTACTTAATTTGATAAGGGCAGGGAAAAGGGGAAGGCAAGATGCACGAAGCCTTTGGAAGTTTAAGGTGGCAAAAGCTTACAGTATGGAACATTGGGCAACTGCAGCCAGCCATGAGGGTGGCTGGAATCATTGTGACAGCCTTGATCGAGGGTTCTCAACTGCCTGAGGGTGGGAGTTGGGGTTGGGAATGCAGATAGATATCAGGATGATAAAGACTAAAATACGTTTTGAAAAAGCAGAATTATTATACTTGTTGTTTTCACAATAAGAGAGTGTCACTACATGAGATTTTTTCCAGAAAGTGTCACTATGTGAAATTCCCTTGGGGGTGGGACATGCACTTCATTTTAAAAGTTGACATACCCTAGTCTCCAAGGTCCCTTCTAGTTCTAACCTCTTTTGGGTGACTTTATTTTATGGATAAGTAAGCAAAGGCTAAGAGAGGTGGCATGGCTGATCAGTGTTAGAGCTGTAAGCAGACCCTGAGCCTTTTAAATTCCAGGATAGAATTCATTCCATTGTACCATATATCTCTGATGGTTTCCATTTTACAAATGTAACAATTTAGGCCAGGAAAGATATAGCTGGAAAAGTTCACTAGTTGGATCCAGATATTCACTCCCTATTCTGTTGCAATCTGTCAAGAGACTCCTGGGCTGATAAGACATTGCAGGAAACATGAATTTGTAAAAACAGGCAGGCCTTCTACCATAGTCAAGGGACTGTTTTTATTGGGGCACATATTATTTTGACCACACTACACTCCAAATCATGACCATATACAACTACAGGAATTCAAAAGGACAAAATACCAAAGCAAGATGCACAAGCCATATTCTAAGACCTCCTATCTATCAACCTTCTGTCATATATACATGTACAGGCTTTTAAAATTAGGGTCTGTTTCTAGTGTCCTATTGGTTCATTAATGTCCTGACTTTTCCCTTTCGTTATTTAATTAATTTATCTATTTCCTTAAAGTCTTCCCCGACTGCACATTTCTCATAAACTTTGAGGACTCCTGTTTAAGAAAATGAAAAAGCATTTTTATTCAGTCATGTTTTCATAGTTACAACTTTTGAGAACAATTTCTTGAGAGATGTTTGGGAGCAAGGCATAGGATGGACTCCCATGGGATACATTCTTCGATGTGAAATCACCCAGTCAAACAAAGGGTATAATAACTTATATAGGAAAAATATTTTACGTTGCCATCACTATACATGCAGATGTTTCTCCATAAACTGGCTAGTCTTCATTAGGATATGCCTTTACTTTTATTCTTGGGTCCATGTAACTGCTCTATCATATTCCCTGTATTTACACTTACGTTGTGACTGGTAAAATCAGATTTTTTCCCCCAAATTTGGTTTAGTGTTGATTTCTTTGGATATCATTATCTCTATTGTTATTAGCTGTGTGACTCTGGGTAAGTTATTTAACTTAATGCCTTCGTGTCTTTGCTCATACATAGGGGACAGTAATTGTACCTACTGAGACAACTGTTGCACTATCAAATGGAATATCCGAGTACGAGCCCCAGACTTGCACTGGGCACAAAGTAAGAGTTCAGTAAGTTACTGTGCTTACAACATGTTGATGCTTCTGTAAACCTTTATCTATAATGTATATTTAAAATCTATACTTGATTTCTTTCGTGAAATTTTTTTTTGGTGCACTGTAGCTATTTATTTTACTTATTTTCTTGCTTTCACTAATAATATTATATTTTAGAGCTGGAATAAGTATTAGTTTTTGTTATCTTAAGTTTGTTGGATATTAAATTTATATACAAATGGAGTTTATTTCTGAATTCTCTATTTTGTCCATTGTTCTACTTTTGAATCTGTAAAGTACTCTTTTAAAAGTTATCACTCCATACATGTTCTGAATGTGGTAGGACATGTTTCCCTTCGTTATTCCTTTGCTAGAGAATCCTTTGATATTCTGCGCATTTATTTATTAATTTTATATGAATTTTAGAAGTATGCTGTGAAGATATAAAGTAATATTTTGGCATCTTTATTGGCATCTTGTTAAATTCTTAAGTTATCTTAAGAGATATTGTCGTTTTTATTACAGCATTTATTATTTCCTGTCAGGAGCATATATGTCTACATTTATAGAATCTGCCTTACTTTCCCATTATTTTTTGTTGTTTTCTTCGGCAGAGAACTAAGAGAAGGAAAACTTCTGTTTTAAATCATGTTCTTGGGAAACTGATTCCCCCAATCATATTCTTGGGAAAGTAACTATATGCTTATTTATAAGAAACATGTGAGGGTGGCTCTGTCCATTGAGAATCTACCCCAGATCCATGCTCCTTAAATGGGGCCAACATCAATCATTTTCCTCAGCTATAAATTTGGGATGCTAATTCTTGTTTGAATGTCTACTACATTGCCGTAATGGTTATCAAGTAATATATTAAAAATAATTTGAAAATGTTCCAATATAAACAAGGGCATGGTATAATGAAACAATTATAAAAACATTTTTGCTTCCCAGACAATAAGATTCTAGAGGGCAGGAACCACATCTTCTACTCTTGGCATCCACAATATGATGCCTGACCACGATAGGAACTCAGTAAATACTTCTATGTTAGGGGAAGAGGTAGGTAGTAATAACATTACAAAAAATAAAAGGAGAAGGAAAGGCTTGAGGAACGGTATGGTCTAGAGAGAATGCTTTTATTCAGTTTTACTGGCACATTTCTTTCATTTCATATGTAATCATCTTTTAATTCAACATTGATCCATATATTTATAAGCTTTCCTTCTGCTGCGCTCCCCCTGTAGCAAAATTTTATACCTTTATATTAATGTGATATAAGCGATTTGTGTTCCTAGAAACTTTCTATTACATCCCTCCCCCAACCCCTTAGTGTAGCTGCTTTTCTGAAAATGAGACGTAGCTGGGAGTGAAAAGAGAGATGGGAGGGGAGGGAAATGTTATATAATCATCCAACACTGACTCCAGAACTAAGGAGCAGGAATATGCCAAGATCACAGTAATAGCCATTGTCATGCCAGATACTAACCAGAAGTTTTCCACATACTGTTCTTAACCTCAAATTAAAGGTGAACCAGAAGGGTTTCTATCTGCCAAAACTGTAGCTCAGGTTTTTACTTTTCTTGAAACCTTCATGGTTCCCCAATACCTAAAGCTAAAACTCCTTCTTTCACCACGTCTGCAGTTGGGAAAGAAGAGCCCTGCTATAAGGCTTTGGCTGTTCACACACACACACAAAAAAATTGTTTAGAATTATCATTTGTGGGAAATTATTAAGTATACAAACACATTCCACTGACTTGATATCTTAAGTATTTGTCTTTTTTTTTTTTTTAAACCATCAAGGGCTAACAATGTGACCCTGTCATGAGAACTGGTCAAAACTAAAATATTTGCATTGAGGAGCTTCTGGGTTTTTTGGTCCATTTGTAGCATGGAGTCTGACAGGCGCTTGGCGTAGCAGAATGATCTTTCAATTTTCTGAATTAAAAGTAATTAAAATAATGTTGGAACTAAACTTTTAAGGTTCAGCATCATTAATGTCATCTTTGGATCCAAAATGCATTAAAGACTCACTCCATATACAAACTCTGAAAGGAAGTCCACGAATCATATAACAAAATCTGCCCAGTAGTTAAGAAAACACTTTCCCCCAAATTAATTGTGCTGAAATCCTCATTCTAACTCACTGAAGTGGGTGGGGCAGGTGGTTTTATTGTTGTATCTCTCTTTCCCATCTCCCCCTTTGTATTGTACGATGGACTGACTGAGGTTAACGGAGAAAGCTACAGGAACCAGTCCAAACCCGATCTTCTGACTTCAATTCCTATAAATCAGAGTTTCTCAATGTTGGCATTATTGACATTTTGGGTTGGATAATTCTTTGTTGTGGGGGGCTGTCCTGTGCATTGTAGGATGGTTAGCAGCATCCCTGACCTCTACCCACTACCTGTGAGTAGCACCCTGCCCTCAGCAGTTGTAACAATTAAGAGCTCTCTGGACATTTTCATACGTCCCTTGGGGGTGGAGGGCAAAACTACTCATGACTGTCACTATAACCTTTCCAGAATGCCAGGTCACCTGTAAGTAATAATTCACTCCATTCCCACAGGGGCTAATTTGACTTCATATTACTCTGCCTTATGATACATAGTTGCTAGATGTGTCTTTAGACACCAGCTAGCTTGCTCCAGCGAGAAGACTGTGGGGAGTACTCTAATATTTGTTAAGAGTTCTTTACTCAATGGGGATAGACTCACTCAGATTAAGGTAGGCATCTTGGATGGGCTTGGTTTTCTCTCTGATCAGCCACAGATCATGATGCATATTAAGGAGCTGTGGTGGTCAATAGTGCTAGTCACCAAATATTTCTGTTCTTCCCCCATTCTGGGCCTAACTCAGGATTGCATTTCCTGCCCATCCCCCCCCCCCTTATAGTTGCGCAGTGCCTTGCAACAAGTTCTGGCCAATGCATTGAGTGGAACCCTATGTCACTTTTAGGATAGAGCACTGAATTGTTAATGGGAGGATCTTCTAGTTTTTTCTTCCATCTGGCATGGTAACTGGCAATGTTTGAGATGGTGGATGCTTGGGTCTCTCTGCAAGCCTGGTCTCTGAATGACCATAATGAGTAGAACACTACTGCCTACCTGTAATAAATATATAGCATAAGTATGAAATCTTATGTTTCAAGCCATTGAGATTTTAAGATTGTCTGTTGGGTTAGCAGAAATCAGCTTATTTTGACTGATAATAAGAGCTGAAAGATGAGGAAAAAACTGAAAATAGATTTATATTAAATCAAGGTCTCCTATATAAAATAGAAAATATAATATAAAACCACTTAGAACTTCCTTAAGTCTTAGGGTTCTCTATTTTCAGTCACTAACTCTCTAGTACTTGAAAAGAGTCTCCATGTAGATTTCTACATATGTACTGATATGGTATGTAAATTGTATTGTTCTCTATGCCAAACTCATTCTTTCATTCCTTCAGATAATATTTATTGAACACTAAATATATGACAACTATTATTTGGGGTATCTTTAAAACAAGGATGATTTTGTGGGCTTCCATGTAGAATATACAACGATATTGGAGGTAGACTGACAAAGTTTGAAATGTGGTTTCATAATTGGTTGGATGGGTGATTTCAGGCAAGCGACTTACCCTCCCACCCTCCCCGTGCCTTACTTTTCTCAGCAGTAAAATGGTAATCACAACAGCGAAGAGTAAGTGAGGCAATGCACAAAGTGCTTAGAACACTACCTGGCACATGCTAGGTGCTCAAGAAAGGACAGTTCTGATGTTTCTAAGGAATGTTCTAGTAAGTGATAAATCAAGCTCTGATATGGGATGACAAGTTGCAGACATCCCAGAACATGTCTGCTTTATTCACCATTTCATCCTAATTGTCTAGCATAGCGCTTGGCACAAAGAAGATATTTAAAAAACACTCACTGCATATGTATAGAAGCATGTAGGAGTGAGGAGACGGACTCCCTGGTTGGACTTCTAACCTTGCCACTATCTCCTGCCGGTCTCGCCCACGGTGCCCAGTTCTGAGAACCTGGAATAGTCTTTGTCCTAGATCTGTCTACTCTTTTGTAAAATGAAAGGATGACACAAAAGAGCTAGAAACAATGTATCTATAAACTAGAATCATAATCTACCACACTTCCCAGAAAAAGGCTTACAAAAATCTTATGACAATATAATTTGAAGATAATAAACATACGTGAAAATAATCAATAGTATGGAGACTCTACAAAGTTGTTCTATTACAGTTTTAACATTTTCAAAAGAAATTTAATGGAGGTTGTTTCATCAAAAGGGCAGTAAAACTCACTGGCATTAACATCATCACACAGATGTGCTAGATTTCCCTAAGAGATCTGTGGAGAGGGAAGGAGAAGGAAGTTGGAGACAAAGAAATTAATGCACAAACTTGCAACTAAAAGAGAATAAATTCTGGAAGTCTAATGCATAACACAGTGATTATAGCCAACAATATTATATTATATACTTCAAAATTGCTAAGAGACTAGATTTTAAATATGCTCATCACAAAGAAGAAATGATAATTATGTGACACGAGAGAGGTGTTAGCTAAAGCTTCAGTGGTAATCATATTACAATACATAAATGTGTCAAATTAACATGTTGGACACCTTAAACTTACACAATGTTATATATAAGTCATATCTTGATTAAAAAAGAAAAAAAAAAGACTAATGAGTGGTCCTGCAGTCATATATTAAGCCTTTCTTGGTTTTCCAATACATCAAGGCTTGTATGTGAAAGAGAAAAGTTTAACTTACAGGCAGTGCAATCAAAATGACTTAAGCCTTCAGTCTCAGTCTTTCTACCTATCAAGTGGGATAATAATACCTACTCCATTGGGCTTATCATGAGCATTACAGTAAATAATGTGACAAAGAACCATGTAAGAAGTAAATTGTCAATAAACAGTAGCAATTAATAGCATAATAATAATTACTGCAATTATTTATAAGAAAACTACTTCTTTACAAGTGTTAATAGCATTGAGAGTAAGTACTCTGGCTGATATTACAGAGTATATAAATTGGCTTATGGTATGGGTTTTAGATATGCTAATGCAGCATCCAGAAGAGACAACAGGCGAAGAAATGTATGCTTGCTAGGTAACCCTTTTGTGAAGTTGGATGGTGAGCTGGGGAAAAAAAATAATGTTTAAACTTAGAGAAACGGTTTGGAAAACAAGAACACAGAAAGCCATTAGCATAGCAGTAAAAAGTACTACCTAGCTATGTGACCTTACTTAATTTCTCTTTGTCTCAGTTTTCACCACCTGAGAAAAATGGAGACAGTAATACTGAACAAGACTGTTATGAGAAATTAGAATTAATATTTGTACATTGCTTAGAACCATGCCTGGAATACAGTGAGTACTATGTAAGTGTTTGTTAAACCAAAACAATGATAAGAATGGCTGAAAATACATAAAATGGCCTGTTAGGAAAACTTTAGAGTCAAGATTGGCAAGGTGGCCTTCTAGGAACACAACCCGGAAAGCTACCAGGCTCATTTGTTCATACGACAACTTGGAATCCTCTTACGTACAAGGTGAATTGCTGTAGCCATAAAGAAAGCTGACTCACATTTGGAATGACAGAGATGGATGAGAGGCTAAGGCACAAAGAGCCCCAGTTGAGACTGGAAATATCATAGATAACATGATACCCCTTCCTGTGGGCTTCCACAGCATTCCCTAATTATTTCACAGCATCTTGGGTACCTGTTAATTGTATGTAAGTATCTGCCCAAGGCAGAGCTCCCTGAAGGTGGAGGCTGAGTCTTGTTCACTGTGGAATTCCCCTCCTACAGTGCTCAGTAAGTATACGCTGCAGTCAAGCCAAAGTTGAGTAATAAGATTAGACCTATAATGACTGAGCACTTAGTACCTGGGCCCCTGAGGCTCCACACCCTACTTTTAACCCTCCATACTGCTCTAAATAGCTCAGTGTTAATGAGTGGGAAGGGAGACTGTTATCTCAAGAACATGGCCCTGTGTAAAATCCTAGTCTTTTCTGTAGTGGTGGCTGAAAACTACCCAATAGTAAAACTGGCTGAGAAGCCTTCTGCTTAGGGACTTCCTCCAGTCACACTTCTCAGTTCATCCACAAATACCTCAATGCTGCCACAAACAAAACTCACCAGCTTTGCAAATGAGTAGAATTTTTCTTCCTTCTTTCTACAGCTATCCATCTTGCAAATTCCCTTCTGTGCTTTCCTTGAGAATATCTCTGTCATACATCCCTCTCACTAATCTCTCAGCCACCACTTCAAGAATCACACTTGGATTACCACTGTAGTGTCTTACTGTGAATCTGCCTACATACCACTGAAAGATAAAGCTTCCTAAAATACAAGTTTCATCACATTTCTTTCCTGTTCACGATCTAGGTTCCTTATTTCTTACTTTTACCTAATCTACTTTGGTTAACAAGAACCTCCATACTTTGGTTCTAGCCTACCACACTTCCTACCAAAGCTTTCAAACTCATTCTGTGAGATTAGCATTACTCTGATACCAAAAGCAGAGAAGGACACCACACACACACACACACACACACACACACACAAATTATAGGCCAATATTACTGATGAACATAGATGCAAAAATCCTCAACAAAATATTAGCAAACTGAATTAACAAGACATTCAAAGAATCATACACCATGATCAAGTGGGATTTACTCCAGAGAGGCAAGGTAAGTTCAACATCTGAATACCACTCAATGTAATACACCACATTAACAGAATGAAAAATAAAAATCATATGATCACCTTCATAAATGTAGAAAAAGCATCTGACAAGATTTATTACTCATTTATGAAAACTCTTAACAAAGTGGGTATAGAGGAAATGTACCTCAACATAACAAGCCATATATGACAAACCATATATGACAAACCCACATCTAACATTATACTCAACAGTGAAAATCTAAAAAGTGGAAAGCTTTTCCTTTAAGATCAGCATCAAGGGCACCTGGCTGGCTCAGTCAATAGAACATGTGACTCTTGATCTCAGGGTTGTGAGTTTGAGACCCACATTGGGTGTGAAAATTGCTTAAAAATAAGATTTTTTTTTTTAAGAATTTGCCTAAGATCAGAATCAAGACAAGGATGCCCACTCTAGCCATTTTTATTCAACATAGTACTAGAAGTCCTAGCCGTAGCAATTAGGCAAGAAAAAGAAATAAAAGTCATACAAATTGGACAAGAAGAAGTAAAATTGTCCCTATTTGCAAATGACATGATACTATATGTAGAAAACTCTAAAGACTCCACCAGAAACTGTTAGAACTAATAAGTGAATTCAGTAAATATGCAGGATACAAAATTGATGTATACAAATCTGTTTCATTTTTATACACTAATAACAAACTATTGGAAATAAAATTCAAGAGAACAATTCCATTTATAATCACACCAAAAAGAATGAAATACCTAGGAATAAATTTAACCAAGAGGATGAAAGACCTATAAACTGAAAACTATAAAACATTCGTGAAGAAACTGAAGGAGACACAAATAAATGTAAAGATATTGTATGCTCATGGATTGGAAGAATTAACATTGGTAAAATGTCCATTTTACCCAAAGCAATCTACAGATTCAATTCAATTCCTATCAAAATTCCAATGACATTTTTCACAGAACTAGAGCAGGTAATTCTAAAATGTGTATGGAAACACAAAAGAACACGATACCCAAAATAATCTTGAGAAAGAAGAACACAGCTTAGAGGTACCGTACTCCCTGATTTCAAACTATATTACAAAGCTATAGAAATCAAGAGTGTAGTATCAGCATTAAAACAGACACATAGATCAATATAACAGAATACAAAGTCCAGAAATAAACCCACACACATATTGTCAATTAATTTACAACAAAGGAGGCAAGAATGTACAATGGAGAAAGAATAGACTCTTCAACAAATGGTGCTGGGAAAACTGGCCAGCTACCTGCACAAGAATAAAACTGGAGCACTATCTTATAACACCATACATAATAATTAACTCAATATGCATTAAAGACTCAAATGGGAGACTTGAAGTTATAAAACTCCTAGATGAAAACATGGGCAGTAAGCTCCTTCATGTCAGCCTTACCAATTTTTTTTTTGGCTCTGACTCAAGAGGCAAGGGAAACAAAAGCAAAAATAAGCAAGTGGGACTACATCAAACTAAAAAGCTTCTTCTGAACAGCTAAGGAGACCATCAACAAAATGGAAAGGCAACCAGAGAATGTGAGAAGATATCTGTAAGTCATATATCCAATAAGGGGTTAATACTGAAGATATATAAAGAACATGTACAGCTTAATGCCAAAAAACAAACAAACCAACCAACCCATACAATCTAATTAAAAAATGGCAGGGGATTTGAATGGATATTTTTCCAAAGAAGACATACAGATGACTAATAGGCACATGAAAAAGATGCTCAACATCACCAAGCACCAGGGTAATGCAAATCAAAAGCACAATGAAATATCACCTTACACCTGTCAAGATGGCTATTATGAGAAAGACAAGAAATAACAAATGTTGGTGAGGATGTGCAGCAAAGGAAATACTCATGTACTGTTGGTGGGAAAGTAAGTTCGTGCAGCTACTATGGAAAACAGTATGGAAGTTCCTCAAAAATTTAAAAATAGGACCAATATATTATCCAGCAATTCCATTTCTGGGTATTTATCCAAAGAAAACAAAAATACTAATTTAAAAAGATATATGTGCCCCTATGTTCACTGTAGCATTATGTACAATAACCAAGATATGAAAATAACCTAAATGTCCAATGACAGATGATAAAGAAGATAAAGAAGACTTGGCATACACACACACACACACACACACAGAGACACACACACACACAGGAATACTACTCAGCCATAAAAAATGAAATACTGACATTTGCAACAACATGGTAGACTTTGAAGGCATTACGCTAAGCGAAATAAGTCAGACAGAGAAAGACACATATTGTATGATTCCACTTAACATGTGGAATCTAACAAAACAAAACAAACAAAACATAACACCCCAGACTCATAGATACAGAGAACAGTTTGGTGGTTGCCAGAGGGGAGGAGGGTTGGGGGTGATATGGATGAAGGGGATTAAGAGGTACAAACCTGCATTTACAAAATAAGTAAGTCATGGGGATGTAATGTACAACATGGGGATACAGTCAATGATATTGTATGAACTTTGGAAGGTGACAGATGGTCACTAGATTTATAGTAGTAACTGTTTCTGCAATGTATACAAATGTCAAATCACTATTGTACTAATATAATATTATAACTGATATAACCCAAACATGCCCACTGAGGATGAGGGCAAAGGAAATGGCTCTGACGAGGCTCCGTGTGGCATTAAGAATGAGAAGACCTGCTGCCATCAGCTTCAGATTTTTGTGTTTCCACAACTCAATAAAAAAGGCATGGGCCAATGACAACTAGATGTAGACTGTGGGCTACTCCACATTACAAGTCTGATGCCAAAATGCTTTACACAGTCCACCTAACAGATGGTAATGTATTTCAGCCATTACCAATGCGAGTAGGATTCAAACCAGTGACCCCAGGGGTGAGAGGTTGTATATCCAATTACAAATTCCCACTTTCCTTAAGTGTTAAGATGCCTAAAGCAATATATTTTATTTACATCAAGTTACATTGTATAAACTATATTTGATAAAAGAGATGACTTCACGTTCTCAACTTAAATCAAAGAATGCTTACTTAAGTATTTTTTTTTAATTGAATCACACTTTAATGCCATCGTATAATCTTTTGGTTAACAGGGCTCATCTTGATTATTCTAACAAAGGGAAACATGGAAATTAATACTTAAGTTGTAGAGCTTATGTCATCTATAAAATTACACATTAGAAAATTCAAAAGAGATACCTGGGACATCTGTGAAGGTTTCTCCAAGGACAGACACATGGAAATTGAGTCTTAAATCCTTAAGGTGCATTAATACTTTAAAAAAACTCTCTGGATCTTTATCATGCTCCCTGGAAATAAACACACAAAATATTACTTGTGAAACCTTAGGGTATGTTAGAAACGATGTTTTCCCTTTTCGCAGTATCAATTCCTTTTGTGGTCTGTTGCTAGTTAAGGGAGCCTCAGGCATCCAAGCGGAGATTTCCCCCTATAACCTTAAATTGTAGCATCAGCATTGAGTGATTTCATGAATGTAACTTCTCTCTCATGGATCAAAACCCAGTTCTATTGAAATCTTAAGGCTCTGCAGCCTTTTATTAAAGGAAAAATCTATCTTGTTTTTCACATTTTTTTTGGTTAGACTATAGAAAGTCTAGTGTATTTTCCTTTCTCCTAAAATGGTTAATTTTCCACTTAACACAGGTTTTTAACAAAAGAAAAGACCAGTCTTCAAAGGATGATTCTCTACTGATCATGAGAATGTACCAAAGATGTTTTTCATTTTCATGGGTCTGAATACCTTCCTCTCACATTTACTGAGCCCCTTTGTGCCCATAAGGAACGCACAATTTAGGGAGCAAGATTACAGACTCTCTCACTAATCTCTCATTTTAAATAATTGAATGGAGAATTATAAATACATCAAAAGGGGGTAGGCTTGAGTCTAAGTCCGCTGAGTATTAACTCAGGAGTGGAGGTTAGTCAACTCATAAAAGAATAGTAATAAAGATAATTCTTTCATTTAGTAGAGGCTTTGAAAAACATGGATTATTTTTGTTTGTTTAGCTTGTCAGTCTTCTTTATGACAGACTGAAAGGTTAAAGGACACTAAAATAAAAAAAAAATTCATCAGTTCAAGAAATCACATTAAAATGAAGTGAGTTATTTTTTACATTGTAAGGTGTGAATATTTCAGTATTTTTTGCATTTAACTGCACTGTTTTAAATTATCTTATTTCAGACAGATGTGGACCAGATGTCTTCAAAATATTTGTTTTTTATTTATAATTCAGAATTTTAACTTATTTTTTATATTACAGAGAAATAGTTATATATCAGCAATTGAATTTCTCATTTACCAACTAATTATGTAAAATAAATCTGTAAAAATTGATCAAACTGCTATATGAAATATGAAAATTACATCATTCAGGAAATCTCATGAAAAATGACATCTGCAGCCCTAAATGTGTTAATTCACAATTCAGTCAATATTTTCAGTATCAAGAATTAAAACAAATGCATCTTCTGATTAACATTTTAAAACAGCATTTATAATCTTATGGAATTATAAGATCTTATAGAATCTGTAACAACTTATTTTAAGCTCTGTATCTCTTGATTTGATTTACTTCAAATAATAAAGAACGCAATGGTGAAATTTTGATCGCTTTTTAAAATGATGCATATTATATGCATGTACCATTGGGAAGTTTTTGGATAGTTCTCATATATACTGTATATGCTGTGGGCAAGAAGAAAGACTCAAAACAGTTTGAAAGTAAAGAATACACCTTATGCTGTCTTCAACCATATCAATCAAATAGCTGCCACCTAATCTGTAATATGTTCTTTTAGTCTGATTCTCTGGGAAGTACTTAGTGGAAACAATATAACATAATATATCTTAAAGAGAGAGTAAAACTACAGGGAAATCTAGCCACTCTATTCTCTAAATTTTTCATATTGAGTTCCAAAAATTTTGGCTATAGATCCTCAAGAGAATATTTATTCTAAATATTTCCTGCTGTTTTGTTTGTTTGTTTTGTATTAAGCTTAAAATAGATGCAGTTTGGGGTTGGGAGGAGGTTTAAGCGGGTAGAAGCTGTAGTTCTGAAAAGATTCCAATGACTGTTTTCAAGGCAGCAGGCTTTATGAACCTGCACTTTCAGTGTTTCCATTCAAGATAAATGCATTACAATCCTACTGTATCCTTTCGATTTTTAAAATTTTTTTATTATGTTATGTTAACCACCATACATTACATCATTAGTTTTTGATGTAGTGTTCCATGATTCATTGTTTGCATATAAAACCCAGTGCTCCATGCAGAACGTGCCCTCTTTAATACCCATCACCAGGCTAACCCATCCCCCCCCAGAACCCTCAGTTTGTTTCTCAGAGTCCATAGTCTCTCATGGTTTGTCTCCCCCTTCGATTTCCCCCCCTTAATTTTTCCCTTCCTGCTATCTTCTTTTTTTTTTTTTTTAACATATAATGTATTATTTGTTTCATGTTTTTATTCAATTTACTTAAATGAAAAATGAAGCAGTTCACCCATTTCTATAGATATTTTTATAGGTGGACAAAAGCTTTCATATTCAACAGTCACTTTGCATAAGAACACAAAAGAGATTTGTATGAATCCCTCTCTTATTTAAACTGTAATATATGGACGAATGTAAAGTGAGATTTTTCTTCCCCAAAATTATCCCTCAGGAAAAGAGGCATTTTATACTAAAGGCCTTCTAACGTCTCTCATAATACTGGGCACTCTCTCAATTACTTTATTTTGAACAAAGCACTGTTTAGGGAAGTTGCATTAACCTGAAACAATGCGTAGTGGTTAACAGTTTTGGATGGTGGCAGCAGTCATTCACTCTGGGACTGGTAAAAACAGAAGCAAAGGAATTTAATATTGTCTTAGTAATTATTTTGAGAGACATGACCTAACAGTTCAAAGTGTTGGACGTTGTTGAAAGCAAGTATTTTAAAGATCACTAAAAAAAGTAATAGAATAGGTGGTTATTGGAGATTGTGAGTAGTAAGTGGGTTTTTCTAGCTAAGGAAAAGATTTCCAGTGATGACAGTTTCCCAAGTCTTGCACCCCAAGCAGCTTAGATGGGGTTCCAGATGACAGGTGTTGGAAACACGCCAGCTTCCTGAAAAGATGGCACCCTCCATACTGATGTCAAGAATGCACGGAAGGGGGAGTTGGGCTACAACTGCTTCATGAAATGTAAGGGTGGGAAAAGAGCAATACTTCTAAAATGATTTTACGTGATATGCGCTTTAAAGTACTACTTATGTCTAAATTAGTAGATCATATATTATAAGTAGATACTTTATTTCATTTATGTCCCTCAAAGTTACATAGTGAATTTTGCTAAATTTTTTCTCAGTTTTCTCTTTAGAAAAATGAGAAATTTCCTAACATTCAGATGCTCATTAGATGCTGTGCACAGATATTTAGCCAGAGCCATATATCAAGGCGTGAATGTCAGTCAACGGCAGAGCTCAATATATTTTGATGAGTGAGGAACTCATTCCAAATATCCAATGGGTCATCCATGGAATCTATCCCAGCATCCATGATATTAATGAACCCATTTAGTAGAGCATATGAATCTGTCTTAGATTTCTTCCTAAGAAATCTAATGTGAAGCTCTCATATTTATAATTTTAGCACAAAGCATCAAATACCACATTGCATTAAAAATAATGCTGTAGAGGGGCGCCTGGTTGGCTTAGTCGGTAGAACGTGTAATTTCATGATCTTGGGGGTGTGAGTTCGAGCTCCACATTAGGTGCAGAGATTACTTAAAAATAAAATCTTAAAAAAAAAATGCTATTGAAGTATACCTCTTGACATGGAAAAATACCTGAGAAATACTGTTAAGTAAAAGGGAAATGACAGACTAGTATTTATCACATGAACTGCTTTTATAAGACAAATGGGTGTGTGTACCTAGAAAAAATTTTAGGATCAACTATATCAAAATGTTAACAGGGGTTGTGTTAGGTTTCTCCCCCTGCCCATGTTTTCTATTGTTTAATAAAGATTTTTAAATATAAATCATTTTTAATGCTTTTAAGGAACTACCCCCCCCCCCAACATTCTACCACCAAATTGTATTCATAGGATTTTTGGCTAATGTTGTACCATTTTCAGTATGTATAGTAGCATAATTCCTACTTTCTTGTGACCCCTCTACATTTGATAGCTGCCCATCAAGCAAACTTGATTGATCAAAAAACATCCTTGAAGATGAGTCAAAGTCCAGGCTTCCCACAATGCCCTCACCCTTGAATAGGTAAGAATGAAACAGTCTGGCTGGGAACGAGCTCCTCAGCAGCCCAAATATGGCAGAAGCGACCAGCACGGAAATATTTCAGGCTTACTGGAAGCAGCAGATATAGCAAGAACAGCTTTTATTCCCAAATATTATTCAGAACATTTGAAAAGCATAAACTGTTTCCATGTGTTTTTTCTTCCTATATCTGTTCTCTCTCTGTTGCCTTTCCCGTTTAGTTTTGTAGAGCTAAATTTCTTCTTATTCCTCATTTAACATTCGTTCAGTAAATATTTATTGAGGATTTCTAAGTTCTCCATACTTGTCACTTACACTAAACTGTTACCCTTTCCTATTTTCCCACATAACTTTATCCTTACAGAATGCAATCTCTTTGATCTCGTTCCTTGCATTGCCTGGGCAGAAACCTGGCTCTTTACCCATATGCTATTGTTTCCCAGCAGCATGTCACTGTGGACTGAGAGTTCCGTGAGGGAAAGATAAAGGATGCCTGGTTTGTTCATTATAAGTACCCAGTGCCTTGCCAAGTAGTGGAAGACTTTACTTCTGTTCCTCAGTATCTGGTTCTTTTCTGCCCACACAGAAGACTCCATGGTCAACTCCTCCCCGTAGGGGAGGCCACAGAACTCGTTCTGGTCAGTGGGTTGCAAGCTCACTGATTTGTGTCACTTCCAGAGAGAAGCATCTAAGAGTAGTTCTGAATAGCACTTTCTTGGGTGCAGTAATCCTTGTGGAGATCTTGTGTTACAACTGTTAGGTTAAAAGAGGGAGGCGGTCTGGACTGCTACGTGGAGGCAAAGCCACCTAACCATGTAGCCGACTTTGAGTTAGTGAGGTAAATAAACATTTGTTGTGTTAAGCAACTGACATGGGGGAGGGGTGTTCATTACTGCAGCATAATGTGACCTATGCTGACTAATACATTATCTGTGGCATAAAATTACCTGCTCAAAAAAATATTTGTTGAATAAATGAAGGAATGGAAAAAAATGAATTACATTTGTAGAGCTCCTGCTATATGTTCACAATTCCAAGCCAGGCACTGGATCATAATCCGAGTTAAGCATCTCAACCAAGTAGCCAAACAAATACAATTATTCTTCCGTTTAACATCACACAGAAGAGGATGAGTCTGCATTTGAAATCATGTCTCATCATTTGGAAGTCATCATTTTTCTACACAATCTTTGTTTTTTTCTTTCTTTCTTCCTACATATAATGAGAAGAAAAAGAGTTGGCACCTTCAGTCCATGGTTTTGTTTCCAGACCAGCAAGCCCTGGACATTCCTTAGATTCTTCTGACTTGAGGTTAAAACCCATTGGACAAGAGATGGCAATAAGCATATGTGCAAGTAATATAAAATTAGGATCTAACACCATGGTTTCAAACTTCTTTCCCTTTATGATAACGCTGCTAATCTCCATCTTCACTTCCTCATCATGGAGTACTGCTTTACTTCCCAAGTCAGCGATGTGTTCCTTGTTCAAAAACATAAAGCTTCCATTTACCACCCTGTGTTAGTTGTTATGATCATTTACTTTTCTACTCTCCTTTCTAGGGCCATAAACGCTTCCCTCTCCCCTACAGGCCTCACAAAGTGATAATTTGGTTCTGGTTTCCCTCCACGTGTGCGGCTTCTGCTTCCTAAATGCTGCTTCGAATAGAATTCAACCAATAGTTTTAGCCACCGACTTCTCGACTTCTTTCCGTTTCTGTCCCTTTCGGATACTACTAGCGCCCCTCTTTCTCTCACTCCACCAGACCTCCCCACCACTATTTACTTATGGTGGACCAAGACCAAGACTCTCCGCTGTGGCTTTCTCTGAAGACTGTTCATACTGTATTCTGCCCTTCAACTCTACTTTTAGAGGAAGAGTGAAAGGTGCAGTTCAGAGAAAAGTGGCTCTGCCACTGACCAGCAGTATGACGATGGCTACATTACATAACCACATACAGCCTCCGTTGCTTCATCCTTAAAGTGGTATAACAATGATGCCCACATTAAAAAAAGTTAGTTGTTAGGAATGAAGAAATGCCCGGCACCCTGGAGATCTACAATAAACTCTCATTCTCTTCATCGATGGTATTGGTAGCATTTTCGTATTTTAGAAATGTTAATTTATTCCACCTCCTCTCCTCCCCAGTACACCCAAGATGCTAAGATATTTCATGTCCATTGCTTCAGGAAAGGCTTGGGCCCGGCATGGGGGCCTCCAAACCCCTCCAAAAAAAGGGGGGGCAATCTTCTTGGTTGATTACAGGAGCAACAATCCAGGTAGAAATGGTAAGGACTTCTGACAGGTTCAAGTATTTAAGCAAAACGCTGCATGAGTGTAGCACACACCCTTCCACCCTGTGCTGCCGTTTCACCTCCGGACAAGAAACATGAAGGACTGGTGGAGGACAAGTTGAGGGGAACAGAACTTTGAGGGTCCCAGAAGCCATGCACCACACTTGCTGGGTCAGAACCTTGAGGGAGAAGCACAACTCCGGAGTGAATGTCTGAGCGAGTGTATCTAGACAGACAGTACCGGGGACACGCGTGAGAGATTCCTGAGCTGTGGTAGGCATAAGGGTGGGACCGTGGTTTCCGAGCACCTCACGGAAGAAGCACAGAGCAGCCGGCGGACAGAGCAAGGGATCCCTCCGCAGTGGCCTGTGAGGAATGGGGACCAGGAAAATGGAAGACAGGATCTCGAACTACATGAGATTTCTGTCACCATATTGAAATGGGCCATTGCACAGAAATTAAGAAAAATAAAATTCTCATTTATGCCTATCAGGGTTTCATGCCAGCTGCACATTCTTAGTTTCATCTTTCCTTTTATTTTATTTATTTTTTATTTTTTAATTTTTTTAAAGATTTTATTTATTCATTTGAGACACAGAGATACAGAGAGAGAGAGAGCATGAGCAGGGAGAGAGGCAGAGGGAGAGGGAGAAGCAGGCTCCCCGCTGAGCAGGGAGCCTGATGCGGGGCTCGATCCCAAGACACTGGGATCATGACCTGAGCCGAAGGCAGACACTTAACCATCTGAGCCACCCAGGCGCCCCTCATCTTTCCTTTTAATAGCAGAGGGAGAGATATCTGCCTTTCAAAATTCAAAGTCTATTAGAGCTCCAGATCTTCTACCTTGTTTCTTTTTGAGAGACCTGTGTCCTTATATTCTGTTTCCTTCCAGAAGCCTGTGACCTATTCCCTATTCCATAATTTCTTTACTTGTGTCTTTGGCATTTTTAAGTTACCCCTTTTACCTGATGACATTTATTGATGATAAGAGTTCCAATAATGGGTTATTTCTAGGTGACTTTTCACAGATCATCTCAACTTAGAACACGAGCTATGTCTGTCTTTTCTCCTTCCTGTGTTTTCCTTACAACTTTGCTCCTATTCCCACATTCTCTTGGATGAAGGTGTTCTCTAACTATACCAATTCCCACCCCTGCCCCAATCATTCTCATGCTGCTTATGTTTTCTTTCAAGTTTGACACCACTGACCATACTCTGCCTTCTTAGAAATGATCCTCGCTTGTTTTCCAAATAGTGTACTTAGACTACAACCCAATGACCTTCTCCCCAATTAAATCCTCCCACTCATTCCATCCAGATGGCCACCCAGTGAAAAGAAATCATTTTTTTTTCCTATTAGGTACCACAACATGATTACCTTTTAAATCTCCCCATTACTAAAAGCTTAGAGCCCCCAGGTTGTTTCTCTTCAACAATGATTTCCTCTCTCCCTGGATATTGTATACAATAATTTCATTCAGCCATCTAATTCGTCAATAAGCTCTCCTTCTCTGCAACTCTGGCCAGCCAGCCTGCAGATACCCATGCCTCAAAGAACTGGCAGGCCACGAAGAACCTTAATTAAGATGAATGAGGTCTTCCCCATTCTTAGATGTTACTTAAGTGGCATCCACTATTACACATACTTTTAAATCATCATAATGTACATAATTACTTCCTCTCAGACTTGGGAGGTTCTATGGAACTAAACTCTTTCCCCAATTCATTACTAAGTCTATTTCCCTCTGTAATAAAGTTGCTCCTTGTCAAATGTGGTGACTGGGGCTGGAATTTGAAAACGACTAATCATTTATATTTTCTTTTGAATTATAACATTTCTAAGAGATATGTAGAAATACATTCAAAACTGTTGCTAGTTATCCTGAGCACTCCTCCAGCAGTCCCCCTTCTATAGTTAGAAAGTTCTTGCAGGGTTCAGTCTAGGAAACTCTCTGACATCCCTGAGAATTGTGTTTCTACCTCTCATGTAGGAAGATGCATGATTCTTGTTTCCTATTTTACCCTGTCAGGAAGCTTACAGTCAGATTTTCAAGTGCTCAATCTCAACATCCAGGAACTGTTAATAATAGTACTGAAAAGTATAATAAAGGAAATAAAAAAAAAAAACCCCTCACTGGAGGGGCTCAATAGTAGAAAAAGTATAGCATGGAATAGAATCAGTGATCTTGACATAAACAGAATTTACCCGATGTGAACATCAGTGAGAAAATAGACCCAAAAATTAAAAAACAAAAACATAACAAAGAACTGAACCTCAGGGACTTATGGGAAAAGAGAAGATCCAACATTTGTAGCATCAGAGTTCCAGGAGGGGATTCTATATTATTTCTTACAACTGCATGTGAATTTACAATTTTTTTTTAAGATTTTATTTATTTATTTGACAGAGAGAGCTCCCTGACTGAGCCATCCAGGGACCCCTACAATTATTTTAATACACATTTCAATGATAAAAAAAAGAATGCCCATTGTAATAAAACACAAATAATTCAGAAATACATAAAGTCGGAAAGCCCCTATTCCTTACCCCTCCTGATAGTACTCCTCAGAGGTAACCACTACTAACAGTTGTTTGGTGTGCAGGGGTCGACCTCTTTCTAGGCAGAGGCAAACATATATATTTGTGTGAGTGTATTTTTATATACATCTTCCTCATTTTATAAATATGAGGTTAATATCAGTCATTCTGCACTTTCCATTTTCACTAAATACATAATAGACATCTATTTCCATCAACACATATAGATATTTCATTTTAAAATGGTTACCTAATATTTCAAAATTTTAAGTAAATTCTCCTCCTAATGGACATTTAAGTTGTTTCCCATTTTTTGATGTTTCAAATACTACTAAAAGTGACGCCTAGTGCTTTTTATAACATTCAAATTTCTTTCATAGAATCCTTAATTCTTTCTTGTTTTTCCTCCCTTCCTACAATGTTCACTCTACTTTTGGAACTATCCTACCTTCAAAGTTTCACCTGCTTTATACCTTCTGCTATGTTTTAAGTTCCATAAGGGCAGAACTTATGCCTTTGTTTACCCAGTATTCCCCATGTCTAGAACAAGGCCTGGCGTACAGTTTAAAAAGTTATTGGGCTCCTGGGTGGCTCAGTCAGTTAAGCGTCTGCCTTCGGCTCAGGTCATGATCTGGGAGTCTTGGGATCGAGCCCCAGGTCGGGCTCCCTGCTCAGTGGAGAGTCTGCTTCTCTCTCTCTCTCTATCCTGCTCTCTCTCTGTCAAATAAATAAAAAAAAAATCTTAAAAAAAAAGTTATTACTCTGAATCAACTCTAAATCTAGATCACTTCTTGTGAATCTAATCTTCTTATTCCCATTTACTGTAAATGATGATTTTACTATGTCTATAATCAGGTGCATATTCAGAATCTTCCCTTGGCCCTTCCAATGACAACTCATGTATAATACTTAAAAACTAAACTGCTGCACTGTCAAACACAGCATTAATGACCAAGCTCCTTTCTCATACTGGCATGTCCTTATTCTCCCAATATTCCAGGATCTCAAGCCCAACACAGTTTTGAACAGAAGGAGGCAGCTTCCAAACTTGTTCTGCCAATCAACTTATTACCAACTTTGCCATTTTGTCCTAAACAAATAATTTAAGATTTTCTTGATAATTTCCATTTTTAGAGTACAATATTATCACCTCATACCTTTATACCACCACTGAGCTTCAAACTCCTCCTCTGCTAGTTCAGCTTCCAAAACATTGTTCAATTATCTTCTTCAACATGATTTTCCTTAGATATCTCCTCTCTACAGTAACTAAAAGCCTTTAAATTTTAATTAAGCCACCCTATCCAACATTCAGATATTTCCATCAATCATTTACCTCCGGTATCTCCCCAAATAAGCACTGGTATTCATATTCATTTTCACCCTCTCCCTTTCTCTCTGCTCTTTACAATCCACAGCTCTTGTGCCTACAATTCTTGAATTTGGAACACAGCTCTCCCCACCTCTCTGCCACTCCTTGTCCGTTGTCTCTCTCATTGACTTTAAATTTATTGTTACTGGTAGTCATCCCTGAAAGATGCCATCTCACTCTGAATCACTCCGGTACTAACAGTCATTCATATGCTACTGATCATTTCATGAATGTGTTCTTTTACATTATTTCATAATTATTTTTATGCTGTCCCCTTATAATTAGTCTGGAAGTCCCACAACATTAGAGAAACTCTCTTATTCAGAAGTTGGCGGGCACTCAAAATATGACTTTGAAATGAATGAGTGATGGTTCTGTCATGGCTGAATAGAGACAGTTATATTTTTAAAACTACGGTAGGATAGGCCTATGAAATGACATGAAGGATCATGTTTTTTTTTTTTTTAATGGAGAATTAAACATGGTCTGCATTATTAGATGTCTTTCATCGAAATGGATTTCAATTCTTAATAACAGGTTTTCATACTCAGTTGTGGACATTTTGTCACATCTAGAAATGACAAGGTCTTCAATCATATGGCAAAGAATCTTAACTTGAAGAGAAAAATCCACTCCAAAACCTCATTCTGATTTAAAAAATGTTAAAATAGAAACGGACAGAGTAATTCATAAGAAATCCCTCCAATGGGGAGAAAAATGCAAAAATTCCGTCCATTTCACATACTATGTCTTGTTTCTAGACCCAAAGAAGACTACTGTGTTTTTTGGCTGACACAGAGATCCCCTAGAAGAGACAGTCTCCCTTACTCAGCAGTGACTGCTAAACACACCAGATTGTCATGGCAATGAATGTGGGAAAGGAGGAACACAATATGGAATATCTGTTCTAGAAAGACCTGCTCAAAATGATGTGTCCTTGTTGCTACATATGTTGCGTTTTTTCATTTTATAAACAGGATTAATTATGTATCTCCTCCTTTTTGCTACATTCTTATAAATGGAATTAACCTGTATTATTCTACCCGGTCCCTTTTACAATACCATAAAAGAAAAAAGTTCAGCTCCAAACCTCGTTACTCTAGTCTTTTGTTGCTTATTTAGAAGTTATTAAGAACTGCTCACATTAGGTACCAAAGGTATACTAATTATTCATATGGAAAAGAATAAAAGATTCTGAATATTATAATAATATTACATGCTATAAATTAACTATATTGCTCAAGAAAAGATGCTCCAGACTGGGAAGTCTCATGAACCAAAGTCTTAATTAAATATACTTATGGTTAGTGGATATCAGAACAAATTATTTCTGGTAAAGAATAGATAATAAAAATAGTCAAGTATGGTATATAGTGTATTTGGTGAAAGATCATTTTGACTAGTTTGCTTTATAACTATAGGTAAACCCAAAAGAAGAAAAGAAGATGCTTCTTGAAAGCTAGTAATAACCAATTCATTTATGACTATTGTTCTAAAGATGAGTTTTATCAGAATAAATAAAGTAAAAAAGTTTATATGGACAATATAGCCTAATGGAAAGAGGGCTAAAATCCTAGTTCTGATATTTAGTAGTTGTAATCCAGGGCAAGGAACCAAACCACTCCGAGATTTAAGTTCTTCATCTCTAACAGTCTGGCTAATAATGCTCACTTGAAAGGGCTATTGAGGGGATTAAGTGAGATGACGTGTATGAAACAATTTATAAAGCCTAGCAAACAGAAAATACACAATAAAGGATGGCTGTTATTACTGTTGTTATAATGATTATAATCATCATTGTTTTATTATTCATTTATAGAACTGGAAATTTAAGAATATTCTAGTGAGTTTTTTAAAAAAGATTTATTTATTTATTTTAGAGAGAGGGAGTGAGCGAGAGCGAGCGAGCCAGGAGAGAGGCAGAGGGAGGAGAGAGAATATGGAGCAGACTCCCTGCTGAGCTTGGAGCCTGACATGGGGCTCGATCCCATGACCCTGAGATCATGACCTGAGCCGAAACCCAGAGTCAGAAGCTCAACAGACTGAGCCACCCATGCGCCTATCCAATGAGTTTAACAGCCACCGTATAAGTGGGCGAAAAAGTTTGCTACACTTTATAATCAGTTATTGATAGTAAGTGGAATGTACCACTGTTAAGCTTCCAATGTTTACCTTGATAATTATACGCAGAGGCATCTAAAGAGTCAATTATGTTACACATGCAAACAGTATAGTGAGCATTCAATAAATGGTAGTTGTGGGGTGTCTGGGCGGCTCAGTCGTTAAGTGTCTGCCTTCGGCTCAGGTCGTGATCCCAGGGTGCTGGGATTGAGCCCCGCATCGGGCTCCCTGCTCCACAGGAAGCCTGCTTCTCCCTCTCCCACTCCCCCTGCTGTGTCCCTCTCGCTATCTCTCTCTGTCAAATAAATAAATAAAAATCTTAAAAAAAATGGTAGTCATTATTTACAACACAGAGTTACAAATATGATTTAAAGTAGAATTTCTGTTTGTGTATAAATATATACATACCTACAACTGAAAATTTCTTCTCAGGATTGCATCCCTAATCTTGTCAGATGTCACCTTTAATCCGGTCATCCAAGCCACAATGAACCCAGTCACCCTCACAACAATGATCAATCCCTAAACCAACTCCTCATTATCATTATCATCGTCTTTCCTTCCTTGATATAGTTCACATGCTTATCATTCCTTCCCAGGACTATTATAATATCATTACCAAATCTGATAATTACAGCTGAAATTGGGAGAGTAAACTGTCATCTCTCTTCTCTTAGAAATTACCCAAAAGCAACAAGAAGAACTAGAGATGGGAGAGCAAATGTGATCTTCCACAACAATAAAACACCAAAAACCCTGAACCACACAATAGGTGGAAAAGCTGTCAAAAATAGTGAAGATCAAACAGGCGGACAAGGTGGAAGTGGGTGGAGGATACCCTTGGATTCTCAGAGAAAGCTAGCTCAAGGTGCTTCTCCATGGTGAAGAGTGGGCCTGGAGTGCAAGGTCAAATATTTTTCCTTCAGCGCAAACATCAAGAGGGTTTGTGGGCTGCCAGTGCTAAGAATGTCTCTGGGCCTGGTTCAGTCTGGAGAAGCAGAGAATAAAGTGCTAAGTAAGAAATCAGACAGAGAAGGTATTTTTGCAAGAAGTAGTCTGTTTGATAATCATCTTCTCTGGGAGGATTACAGAAATGCATTGGCTGGTATATGAAATAATTTTTTTCTGACTACATATTTCATCCATTTTCATGGATTAGAATGGCACTGAAAGTTGAATTTCCCATGCAACATCCTAAAAAAATGGTAACCTTTTAAAAAGGTAAACATTAAAAAAAAATGCTCCTTCTGTTTTAGAGTCAAATTTTATGGAAATCTCTCTCTTTTTTTACTGGAAACAGTCTCACACTTTCTAAATGAGAACTTACCCAACGATTCACTATTATGTATCATTCACTTATGACACTATTTTTATTAGGAAGTCTGTCCATATTCTAGACAGCAGTGTGTATTTAAGGAGCAGAATTAAATAATTAACTTTTCATTTTACTGCATAGAGTTTCTTCGATATTTATTCCTGTCTTGCTTTATATTCTTACACTTTAAATACTTTTTGACAGTTATTTAAGCTGAAGAGTTAATGTAATTAGTATATTTTAGATTTTCTAAATATTAAAATGAGTTACAATTTTACCCATTTAAGTCAAAGAAAGAAATTAGTGGTTAATATCGTTGCTGCTGCATTCACAGGACAGATACATAATAAATGCCTCTTATTGTTTTCATCTGGGAATTGGGTTTGCAGTATATAACCCACCAAGGAGAAGTTACAAAGAGGTCTTTTCTTTACTTGAATATCAGCTACTTTAGGAAGCATGCCAGGCATACCAGTTTTATATTCAAAATGATCTATAACAAAACCATGGTATGTTCCAGGACTACTTAATTGGTAATACTTTTTTTATAGTGTATTATTTAAAGTATAAAAACTCAAAACAACAATAAAATCTCTTATCTAGTATCGGTTTTTGGCCTTGAGACAAGAACATCCTTGTCTAAAGTCAGTAATATATTCCCTGAAGGAGAACTGAGCACCCCTGCGTGCCAGACAGAACTTGTACAAGGCACTGAGGTACCAGTCTGATTAACGAGAACAGGAGACCCAACCCTCGAGGAATCTAGGTTCTAGTCAAGGAGAGAGGCTGGTGCCCCTGTGCTATCATTTTAGGGATAAGAAGGAAAATCCACTGTGTACAAATCTCATCTATGACTATTAAGAATGCCTGAAGTTCCTTAAAGCCAGAGCCTTCTACATCTTAGCAGTATAGTTTTAGCAAGGTGCTGTGGTCATAGTAAACAAATACCCTGGGGAGGGAACACATTAAAATTCTAGCAAGGATTTATATGTTAGTGTGACTTAATTTAAAAGTATGTCTGTGTACATGTGTGTATCTTGTATTATTTTGGGATTAACGTATTGAAACAGATCACTAAGAGAATGAAAGTCGGAAGGTCAAGAAGACAAGATATTGAGATGTGAAGAACGCACCAGGAGGGTAAGAACTGTGTGAAATATCAAACATAAGAGCATTTTGGCTGTGTGGGCAACAGCTGAAAGGCTCCTGCTGGGAGGAGGGCAAACAGTACACAGAAGTGAGACAGGGCAGTGCCTGTGTGGAAAAACTTCGCCCATTGCACTTTGGCTGGAGGCTGGCTCTTAGAGTAAGGATTAGGTGTGCAACAAGCTTTTAATTTGGCCTCCACTTCAGCAGCTCCAAGCTCTGGCACAAGAGAAGACCAGAGCGTTCTACTTGCTCAGGTAGGACTGGGGACATCAAGCTGCCACCCAGCCCGACGCCCGCTCCAACTTCGCCCCGGTCCAGGTGCAGCCCCAAACGCAAGGGTGGATGCCCACCAGACCGGTCACCTCAGGTGCAGAGTTACTAATGGAATTCAGAAGGAAAGCACTATTATCAGTTCTGGTGGGGTCTTTCTGGGCTCCCTGAGTACGGGTTCACATTCAGTTTCGTTTGGTGTTCTTTCTTGCAATATACGTGGCTCAGGAGCTGAGGAGGAATGTGTCTAATGGAATCCGCTTTCAATTATCCTCACTTCCTCAGTGAAGCGTTGCCTGACTTTTCCAGGCAGAATAAGTTGCTTCCTCTTTTGGGTTTTCACTTTTTATGCTGTACTGCAATTATCTGGGAGCTCTCTATGGCAGGGGTCTCAAAAGAAGCCCTATCAATACATGTGTAGAAGGATAATATTTGAAGTATTAATCAATGTGCTTAATGGGTTTCCTCCCTGGATATTTTCTACTTTGCAAATCTACTCTGCCCCCATCTCCCAGCCTCGGGAGCAAAGATATTCTATAATCTTTGCCCTTAAGGAAAGGTTATTAAACAGAAATGCAAAGAGAAGACAAAGAAATAGTTAAGTCTTGATTTTTATATTAAAATTCTGACACTGAAGTGTAAACAATAGTTCTGGAGACAAATGCTAAGTAGGTTTTTCTCAACACTCTCCCTTACCCAGCTCCCCCACTGTCTCCCCCCCACCACCTCCCCAAAAATCTGTGGGCTGAGGGAGGCAAGTTGGAGAGGATAGAGATGCTCTTGAGTGGATGTCCAAGACTAAAAACTGGGAGAAACTGGGTGGCAGAGAGCTGGTGGGAGGGGAGCGTGACTTTGGTTTTGTGACTTTTCTTCTAGAACCCAGGGAGGCAGCAGCTTTGCAACTGTGGCCAGCATGGCACGGGATCAACAGAGGAAGCCAAATTGCCTGGGTCAGGGAGGACTGAAAGCACGTTTGCTGAGTTTTCTGAGGTTCACAAGTGACATGGGAGAGCAACCATATTTTCCAGAGGCCCTTAGTAAGATACAGAAGTTACCTGACAGAGCCAGCCAGCATGCTGCAGGTGGCACTGTCATGCTGAGAGGCCCCTGCACTGCACCTGGCATGAACAGCGCAGTGTGTGGGCAGATGGGAGCTTAAGCTAGTAGACACCCGTTTTGTGAGGGGATCACCAAGAACCAGACAGGACAATGTTCTTTTCAGAGGGTGCCAATGTGACCATGTGCCAACTGAGACCAAACCATCTTCTCTGATGCTACTAGGCAGCCTTAGAATTTAAGTGCTTCTCAAAGGAAAAAATAGGGAGAACCCAAAATTTATTGAATTACCATGAATTCACCGAGAGAATCCTGAGGTAACTGAGTTGAGTTATAAAGAAACAAAGATTAATAATAACAGCAAAGACACACACACACACACACACACAGAAGACATATATAATATATACACACACACAGTGCTTATATGGATCAGGAACTATTCTAAAACCACTGGATAGATTAAATCATTTCATCCTCACGGCAGCTGCGTGGGGTAAGTACCATTCTTCTACTTAATTTACAGGTGAAGAAACTGAAGCTTAGTGAGATTAAGCAACCTGCCCACGTTGCCCAAGTGGCCCAGTGGTAAGGGGCAGACCTGGGATTCAAACCAGGCAGTCTGACTGTAGTCTGGGCTCAGACATTACAATCTGGCATATGTGGATACTGGGGTTGCCAACTTCCTTGCCTCATGTAAATATGTGTTGAATGTGTGAATAAATGAATGAGTGATGATTACATCTTGGATTCTTTGTACTTGGTACTATAGTTCAAGTTCATTTAACATGGTTCTTATGCTAAATTACAAATATAAGTTCTTTCATCTAAAAGGGCAACATTATTCTAATAAGTTTTTGAATACATGGCTTGCACATAAACATTTTACGTTAAGGAATGAATATGGCTTGCTGTCACTGTTACTTTACTTAAGACATTCCAGCTGACTCATCGTTCCCCAGCCCAAATCAGATTTTGAGATATTTTGTTTTATTCTTCCTTACCTCTTATTTATTTCATCTACTACGATTACCTCTTTTTCAGTCTTAGTGCTTTTTTAACCCTTACTATCTAAATAATCCACATGTTAAGACCCCCTAGTTTTTAATATCTACTATCTTACATAAAGTATTGTTAACATTCTATGATGGATTCCTTAACGTAATAAAAATCTATTCATAGAACCAACTATTTGGTGGTAATTATAAGGCTAAAATACCAAAAGGCTAAACCATTTAAAGCTTTGTTTTATTTAAATTCCAAAGAAGTACATGCAAGTTAAATAGAGCCCAGAGGAAAGAGGTTTACACAAAACAGAAGGGGACAGGCCTGGGAAGGGCCCCTCCCAAATACCCATCTCCTCAAGTTATCAGCTCTCCTCCATCATCATGTCGGAGAAAGCAAGAGTTGGTCCTCTGAGGACAGTTGATGATTTAAACAGATACAGAGGAGGAATAACATGGGCAAGAGCACTGAGTTGGGAAAAAATCAAGGTAACTATACCCTCCAATTCCTGGTTGGAGATGTGTGTGCGTGCGAGGTATATTTGTTTATTTTTCAAGTACCGTACTGAGATTTGACTGGAAAGGTGAAATGAGCTGTAGAGCTGGAGTTGCAAAGTGATGGCCATGTTTTGCAATCAGAAAGAGCTGAGTAGGGCTGCCTGCCCTACATGGAGTAGTAGAACCCTCCAGTTGCCCACAGTTCCCAGCTAGCCTTTTCATTCATTAATGCTACCAGCCTGATCCCTGTATGCTTGTGAATTTATGATTCTAGAACAGTGCTTCTCAATCCTGCATGTTGTAGATTTTAGGGAACTATTAAAAACGCCACTTCCTTGGCTCCATCTTACATCAACTGAATCAGAATCTCTCAGAGTTGGGCTTGCACTTAGGTGTTCCCTAACATACAGCAGGGTTGAGCACCACCGTCCTATGAGGTCTTAAGTGCTAGATGAAGACAATTCTGATTTTATGGTTTTTCTTGCAGACTCATAGTACTCAGTCCTGCCTGACATTAGAGTTGACTGGGATGACACAAGTGCTCAACTCTTAGCAATTCTGGCTTAATTGGGATAAGGAGGATAGACATTCCTAATTTAAAAAGAGAAACAAAAATCTCATTTAAATGGACAGTCAGATTGAGATGAGTGATAAGGAGAGTGAAAGCCACAGGTCTCTGAACAAAATAACATGAAGAAGGTACTGGGTATCAACCCAGGATATGAACTAGAAGGTGCTAAAGGTCAGAGAAGAGAAAATGAGGAGGTGATTACAGCAGTCTAGGTTTACATTTACAATGTAAATTTACAGTACGATGGAATGAAAAGACTCCACTGGAGAAATGTAAAGATGTACGTTATTGTTACAGATTCATAAAATTCCCCTGCAACTTCCACATCTCTCATTGGCCCTCAAACAACTCTGAAGCTACCTCGGTGTTCTAACCGACCAACAAATAAGAAAACAAAATATCTTTCATCTAAAACTAATGATGTAATGTATGGGGATTAACATAAGAATAAAAAAAAAATTAAAAAAAAAAAAAAACAAAAAACAAAATATCTTAACTGAGAATTTAGTTTCAACTAGTGTTGGGCTGGTAGCTCCCTTAAACACCTGACACAGGCAAATGCACATCCCTCTGGAGAAATCCAGATACAATTCAGGCAATTCTCAAAGAATTCCCCTTGATAAAGTTCCAAAAAATACGGACTCATGGTGAAAAATAAAAAAACACACAGGAAACAAGACACCAAGCACAAAGAGAAGAAAGCAGATCCATAAAGGTTTCAGCTATTGGAATTATCAAACATGGGTTATAATAGTGTGTCTAAAGTGTTAAAGGGAACAAGAGACTATATGAAGAACAAGGGATGATTAAAACTGACCAGCTGGTTTTGAAAAAGTAACAAAAAGAAGTCTGAGAGATGAAAAGTATGGTTGGGATTAAGAGATAATTAGTAAACTCAAAGATAAACCCAAGTAAAAAGATATGGAAAATATGAAAGGCAGGTTAAGAAACAGGAGATGGTGAGAAAGATCAAGACCCAGAACCCTAAAAGAAGAGAATGAGGCAGAGGCAATATTTGTAGATATAAGAGTGAATGTTTTGCAAAAGTGGTGAAAGGCACGGATTCAAAGATTTAAGAAATCTCACAAAGCCCAAATAAGATTACAAAGAGAAATCCATTCCTACATATATCATGTGAAAGTAAAGCACACCAAAGACAAAGGAAAGGTCTTTGAAGTAGCTAGAGAGAAAAGTCTGATAACACAATTTCTCAGTAGCAAAATAAAGCTGAGAGAATGTAATCCCAACCCAGAACCATATACTCAGAACAAGTATCCTCAAAGAGTAAGAGAGAAATGAAAGATATTTTCAAATGAAATTGCCACCAACAGTCTCTCACTAAAAGCAACTTTTGAGGATGTTCTTTGGGCACAAGGGAAGAGGGGAGAATAAGCGAAGACAGAGGTGAATATGGGATAAGTCTGTATATTAAAACCACTAGGGTAATCACTTAAAAGAAGCAAAATAGCGCATAAGTTCCAAACTAGTAGATAGAAAGATGGAAGGAAAGAAATATCAAGAAAGGCCATTACTTGGCTACATGATAGACTTATGCTGTGAGTTTTTAAAGTTCTAATTTGTTCTTTTCAGTACTGCTTAAAGCATTTATAATGAATGTGCAATATGTTTACAAAAAAGTTACATGTCATTCTGCTTTTCCATTTCTCCTTTGTAACACTTATCTCAGGCAAGTTTTACTTGCTTAGTCTGTTGTATGCTCTAAGCAGGCAAGGACTGCGTGCGTGAATTTTTCCTTACTACTGTATCCTCAAGTCTTAATTCACTACCTGGCATGTAATACTGTGCTCAAGAAGTATTAAATGAATGGATGAATGGATAAATGAATAAAAGAATGAATGACTTCATACTGACTGCATATGCAGTTTATGTTAGGTTGAATAATCCACCTCCCCCCCACCCCCGCCAAAGATCACCACATCCTAATCCTTAGAAGCTGTTAATGTTACCTTATATGGCAAAAAAAAAAAAAAAAAAAAAAAAAAAGGACTATGCAGGTGTGGTTAAGGATCTTGAAATTGGGAGATTGTTCTGGAATATCTGGCTGGGCCCTAAACGCATCACATGTATCCATCTTTATACAAAGGAGGCAAAGGGGGATTTGATACAGACAGAAGAAGGGGAGGCAATGGGACCCCAGAAGAAGAGGATGGAGTGAGGCAGCCACAACCTGAACGTTGCTGGCAGCCATCAGGAGTTGGGAAAGGTAAGGAATGGTTTCTTCTCTAGAGCTTCTGGAGGCAGTGAGGCCCTACTGACATCTTGATTTTAGCCAGGTGATACCGATTTTGGACTTCCGGCTTCCAGAACAGTGAGAGAATAAATTTCTGTTGTTCTAAGCTGTGGTATGTATGTGGTATGTTGTTATAGCAGCCACAGGAAGCTAACAGAGTAAAGTGAAGAGAAATCAAACAAGATAATCATTTGCAGCCCAGAGTGAGGGGGAATAAGTGTGCTATTCACAAATAGGAGTTCAGTGGGGAAAAGAAGGAGTCTGAATTGGGCATGTTATATTTTTGAAAAAGGCAAAGACAATATATGCAGGCATTATAAACCTGTCTCCCTTCCTGGACTGGGGGCCCCTAAACAGCAGAGAATTATGCCTTTCTTCTTTGAATTCCTGGTAGCTACCTATCGTATAGCCATTTGGTAATGTTTGGAATAACAGGCCTAGTGAGATCATAGAATTTTTGCTGAAGACACTTAAAAGAATGTCCAGCATTAGGTTTATGAATAAGGAGGAGATTTTAAATATCCAGACTACAGTTCGTTCCAGTTACAGTGGATAATCCAGAGTTGCCTATATCTAGTACTTAGTATAGTGCCTAATTTTAGAAGAAACTCAGTAACATTTTGAAATGAATTAATGAAAAGAATGAATGAATCTAAGAAGGAAGAGTTATTAGATGTTGTCCTTAAAAGTGATCTGCTTGTTTCTTAAAAAATTAAACATAAATTTATCAAACAACTCAGCAATTCTACTCCTAGGTATCCACCCAAGACAGATGAAAACGTATGTCCACATAAAGATTCCTTATGAAAGTGTCCAGAGGAATACTATTCACAATAATAAAAAAGTAGAAACAATCCAAATTTTACCAAACGATGAATAAATAAACAAAATGTATTTTATCCATACAATGGAATATTATTCAGCATTAGAAAGGAAGAGACTGGGCACCTGGGTGGCTCAGATGGTTAAGCGTCTGCCTTCGGCTCAGGTCATGATCCTGGAGTCCCGGGATCGAGTCCCGCGTCGGGCTCCCTGCTCCGCGGGGGGCCTGCTTCTCCCTCTGCCTCTCTCTCAATCTCTCTGTCTCTCATGAATAAATAAATAAAATCTTAAAAAAAAAAAAAGAAAGAAAGGAAGAGACTACTGATACACACTATAACATGGCTGAGCCTCAAGAGCACCATTCCACGTGAGAGGAACTGGGTGCAAAAGACCACCTATAGTATGATTCCATTTATAAGAAATGTGTGGAAGAGGCAAATTTACAGAGAAAGCAAGCCGATTAGTGGTTTTGTAGGGCGAGGGTGGAAACAGGGAACGGCTGAAAAGGGGCCTAAGGATTCTTTCTGGAGTGATGGAAATGTTCTAAAACTGGATTGTGGTGATGGTGGCGCGAGTCTGTAAACTTACTAAAATCTATTAAATTGTATATTTAAAATGGGTGAGTTTGGTGATTATGTCTCATTAAAGCTGTTTTCAAAAAAGTCATACGCTCAAAAATGTGACGATTATAAAGGTAGAAAGCGCTTTTTACCCAGATCACATCTTTAAAACTATGTAACTCCTGCTAAAATAGCACGGCCATTCCTAAGGAAGCCGCGTGGCAGCCATCTTGTAAAAAACGGAAATAATTTGCGGTATTGACAGTGTGGACGCTTGATGTAAGAGCCTCAAAAAACATTTTTCCATCCGGGTTTAGTAATACCCTAACAATCATAAAAATGTGAAGGGACATTTGGTAGCCTTTTATAGACTTCATTTACAAGGCAGATGCTGCTCCTTAGAAGTGTGTGCTCTGTAGCTTAATTCCATTTTTCTGTACAGTATGTACTCGTTTTGGGTAGGCTGAAAATGAAGACAAAAAAAGACGACTTTATTTAGCTGTTTCTTTTCTTTTCTTTTTCTAGGAGAGTGAAGAAAAAATTGATTTTAACCAATAAGAGACAGTGGTCAAAAGTGACAGTGCTTTGTGAGGTAATGAAGCACTCTGTATTATTTACTAATAATAATAGCTTATGCTTATTAAATGCTCACTCTCTGCCAGGAACTGTGTTAACTCATTTATATATATCACCTCCTCTAACCCTCAGAACAACTGTATAATGTGCTTAACGTTATTCCTATGTAATGAAGAAGAGAACCGAAGCCAGAGACTAGGTACCTTGCCTAAGGCACCGGGCTGGTAACCGAGGGCCAGGACTTGTAGAGAGACCAGACTCTACTATGCTAGAACTGTAAGAAAGCACTAACTGCTGCCCACAGAATTAGTACAGATTTAATGCTCAAAATTAGGAAACTTAAAAGCGTAATTTATAAGATTTAAAAGCCAGTATTTTTAAGTATCTTCTAGGAATTGAACATATCCACACGATAAACGCCCAAATTTCTGTCTTCGGACCCGACTGTTCATCTGAATAAAAAGACTTGTATATCTATAGCTTCCAACTTGAAATCTCCACTTGCATTCTAAGAGATATCTCTAACTTAATACATTCAAAGCCAAACTTTTTAAAACCTTCTCCTCTCCAAGTGTTCTCCATCTCAGCAAACAGTACCTACAAATATCCACATCTCAGTAAATAGCACCTACATATATCCACCTGGGCCAAAATCTTTAAAATAGATCCTGATCACTCCTTACATCCTCCATTGTTACTATCCCAGTCAAACCACTGCCATATTTGCTGGATTACTGGACTAGCTGTCTGCACTCATTAAGGTAGGTTGGCTGCATTAAAAAGGACTTGAAAACATATAGTAGGTGAAGGGGATTTTTAAAAAACAAGCATAATGGTTCATTATAAAGTCAGGTTGACAGATCAAAAGGGCAGTCTTCTTCCAGAGGTCATTCAAGGCCCCAAGTCAAAGGAAGCACTGCTATCTCCAAAAGTGCCTCCTATGTCTGCCCCTTCCAAAGGGAGAGTTCACTGGGGATTGTGGGTGGGACATTTTTATGCCCCACCTACAAGTGGGGCCCTCAAGTATCCCACATCACTCCTGCTTACATTTATTGGCTAAGACCCAGTCATACAGCCATGCCAAATTGCAACGGAGCCTGGAAAATGTGGTCTAACGGTGTTCCCAAGAAAAGGAGAAAGAAATATGGGGGATAGCTAACAGTCTCTTCCATATCCCCTCATTCTAAAACTCTGGCTCTCGGGTGGTGATTCTGAAATGGGAAACAGTTTTTTTTTTTGTCTTTGAGAGCTCTCATTAAATCCAAGGATTGGCCATGGTAGGTGAAAAGAGGCAGTTGTGTAAGAATCACATCTAATTTCAGAGTAGAAATGCTTTTCTGAAGGAAGCAGCCCTGACAGGTGCCACCTAAAACACAATTTTATGCTAAATCAGATGATAAGTGGCAATATACATGATACAGAGGTTCACTAGAATGGTATTTTCTTTCTTTCTTTCTTTTTTAAAAATATTTTATTTATTTATATGAGAGAGAGAGAAAGAGAGCACAAACAGGGGGAGGGGTAGAGTGAGATGGAGAAGCAGACTCCCCTCTGAGCATGGAGCCTGACGCGGGGCTCGATCCCAGGACCCTGAGATCATGACCCGAGCCAAAGGCAGATGCTTCACCGACTGAGCCACCCAGGCACTCCTAGAATGGTATTTTCTAAAGAAGTTACCCGAGGGCCTGGTTTCACTTAGATAACAGGAGAACAATTTGAGGAAGGAGGTGAAAATATACATTGAATCACAGAGAGCTCATCAATTACAGGAGAATTGTGCATTTTTTCGATGAGGGGAGAAATGACAAGAGTTCTAAACTAAGTCTCTGGAAGTCAGTTGACTGGAAGTCAATCAACCAACCATTTATAGTACATGGGTAGAGGGAGAAGAATCACAGGGATTTAGATTTTTCTGTTGAGGGGACAAAGTAGCTTAGGGGATACAGTCAGTAAGAGCACCTTTGTGCTCTGACCTGTGTCCCACAGAGAAAGTTACCGTAAGGGAAGGAACTGGTCCCAAGTGGCTTCAGTGGAGGCACAGTATCAAAATGAAGATAAAAGAGGATTCTGGGCAATAAATCTTTTTCGACTCTGCAAATACCCCCCTTTCAACATAAAGGCTCTTGAAATAAATAAGAAAACAAAGCTTTCAGAAGGGGCTTGATACATTATTTATGAACTTATCAAGTGGAAAAAAAAAACACCCACTCAGACATTTTAATAAAAACTTTCAACTAATGTATCTAATTTTATTGGTATTAAAAAAAAAGCCAATTATGAACTGGAAAGTCATTGTTTGTTAAACTGCTACACGCTTTCTGCAAACAGAATGTTTACAAACCACTTGGAATCACTTTTCCAAAGTTTCAGTTTCTGAAGGTCAAATAACTATGTAACTGCTTAATAAAGAAGCAAAGAAGTACCTCTAAATATCTCTCAGCTCTGATGGGCTTATATTCTGCTCCTTAGGTGAGGTATTAGCAAAGCTTATTTATTTTCATTTCCAAGGCTTTTATTTGCTCATTCCCTTGTGGTAAAGCTGATTTCCATGATGATTCCCTTCTTAATTTTAATACCCTTTTTACTCATCATATAGACATAAGAATTTTCCATAAAATAATGAAATCCTTGCAAAGGAAATGAAGACAACTCAGAGAGTAAAGTAAACTAGCTCTTTTTTCAATTAATTGATCCACTGTCATGTGCATATAAGATTTTTTTAAACCTAGGAAAATAAGGTTAATTAACATAAAAAAGCCTCACTCCTCTAGATGCTGAATTTTGTATTTTACCCATGCTGCCTTAAGTGCCTTGATTTCCCAGTAATGACCTAGTTCTCCTAATGAGGAACATTAACCCCTGGCTGTAGCTGTCCAGGACTTAATTGTCAACTGCAGCTGAAATAGGGGAGTTTGCCGATCAGCAGGTATGCGGTATATTAACTCATGTCATTTCAACCCCTAATAAATAAATCTGTTGCTAAGGCAACAGGAAGATCAGCTCTATCAGTATTCTCCCCTCCCGGTAACCAGCTTCCCCCATCCCCCTCCAACCCCTCTTTTGGAGGAAACTGCCTTTCACACCAAGCTTAGGAAAAAGAAGGAAATTAACTACATGTAACCATAATTAGAAGTAACATCATTTCTCATCCTAGAAACATATCTAAATTAATAAAAAAGGACAGCAAAGAGAGAAATGCTTTTGACTCAGATCACGATAAATTATTTCCTTCAACAGGAGATAGGCACTATGAGGTATACATCTGAGTAAGAACAAATCTCAAACATTTCGGCTCTTTGTGTTCCTGAAATTTCCCCTTCTTTTGTTTAACCAACAAATGATGTTAGCCTGAATAGTGCTGAAATAGCTAATTAGTTGCATAGCCAATAAAGATGATACAAGGGGAAAAAAAACCCCTTACATATTTTATAATAGTTATTGCTATTCTAACTTAGAATTCTTTGGTGTGATTGAGAAAAAAAAGAAAAAAGAAAAGAAAAAAAAGAGAAAGAAAAATCTGGACACTGAACCTTAGTCTGGATAACCCAGAAAAGCCATGCAATCTCATTCACTTGGGATTGTAAAAAGGAGTTTAGAAAGTAATTTCAATGAATTGTTTTAAAATGGTTTACACATCTGGATTATGGCAGAGGGGTAGGTGAAAAAATAACCTACAAGGATCTTCCCTTCTGGATTTATTTTTCAGTGATAACTAAGATATTATTTTGGTTTTAACTAGTTTGAGCCTTTCTTCCCAAACGCCATAATTACACTTTTTCTATTACCCTTCTGTTAAAATGAATGATTCCATTTTAACAGAGTCCTAAGGGATTTGTATTTATAACTCCTATAAAGGCATTTCACTATTAAAAAAAAAAAATCCAAACCCAAAACAAACAAAACATATGTTCTGTAAAAGAAATGCTGATCTCATGACCATCTCCACCTGCCATTTGGTTAATTGAAGCCTTTTGTATTTTCATTTCTTTCTTCTCAGGATGAGAAATTTGTCCTCAACTGGACTTACTGAATGAGTAAGAGTCAATCACCAAAGAGTCACCCTAGGATTCATCATCATCAACATTAAGTAACATCAACTAAATATCCTACATATCCTGCAGGTATTCCAGCTAGATGCTATTGAAAAAAATCTATCCCCCTCCCCGCCCCCAAAAAAGTTTCTGTCTCTATCCTGGAGAACCTTAGGATCTAAACCAAATGACACCACTTAAAACACGGAATGAGTAGGGCTAGGAGGCAGTGTGGAAACTGCAGTTTTGTTACACGCTTATGTGGTGCAGTGGAATGCACAATGCCCTTGGTGCAGGAAAATCCACAGTCAGGGGAATTCACGCATCACTGGAATTTAAATCAGGGCACATGTCTGCGGAAGGCAGAGGATTTCAGGGCATCTCTAAAAAAGTATAATGGTAACTACCATCATGAAAAGAGAGACAACACCATACATTCAGAGCAACAGAAGGGATATTAAGTCCCGAAAAAAAAGAGGAAAGAGTGTGCTAAATAGAGATCAGGTCAACAGGGATCATATGAAAAAAGGTTTAGTGACTTGGAAGGAGAAATATATTTAACACCCCCCCTCCCCCCCGCATATCACATACATGACATAAATATATGTAACAAAGAAACAGGTAAGCTATCTACCTACCTATCCATCACCATTCATCTGCTCAGTCATCTATCTATATCACCTAGCTATCTACTTCCCAACTCACTCACTCCTGACCTGTGGTGTTAAGTAAATCAGTCTAGTACAAGGATTTTTATCAAAAGATTTGTGATAGAATGAAGCAAAAGCAGACGTGGGTCTTGAGTGATTGAAGATGACTGTCATAAGCATACCATAATCAAATAGCATCTTTTGCAGAAATTAGTATAAGGAGTGAGTCAAGTTTAGAGAACTTTTTAACCCTGTTAGGAAGAAAAGGGTAATGAGAGCTTTAGTTTATGATATTCCAGAGATAATAACACCGAGACAGTAATGACTATAGGTGAACGTTCTTCATGCTGACGTGGTATGTCAAAAAAGTTAAAAACAGCCCAAGAGGCAATGAGAAAACAAAACTGAATCTGTTATTTTTTCATATGTTTAATAGCTTGGAAAAATAGCAAGGCATCTAGGAATGGAATTATAGAAAATATAAATGGAATTTTGTTAAGGCTATTTTTTTTTTTTGGCCATGAATTTGAATTTCCCAGTATTTATTTCCCTACTAGTTATAAAAATCTTATATCAGATTTCCAGAGATGCATCCGATAGTACTACTTTAGAAGACAAAATAAAACCATGAGGTGATATACCACATCATAACCTAAGCCAGGTATTTGAATACAACTTTTCAAAGACTCTAATAAAGTTCTCTAGAGAGATTTTTGTTTTTTAAACGACAGAGTTCACTTGAAATTTTTTAAGGACAAAAACCAAGCAGCCAACCAGCCAACCAACTGACACCATCAAACATACAAACAAAAACACTGATAGGCAAAGAAATATAACTGAAGAGAGCTTAGCACTGAATTGAGAATGCCTATAATCAATTCCTTACATCGAAGATATTTAACTGTGAAAATGAACAGTGCTACTGGAAAGCATGTGTGGCATCATCTTTTCTAGAGATCAGGACAAGTAAGATGGATTCTCATAGGTCTCACTTTGGTGGAGTGTGCTCAAAGGCAGATGGCCAGACCACATGATCATCTTTTCCAGAACTATAATTCTGTGAGGATCATTCCTCCCTAAGAAAAACAGATTTATACATAACACTGAAATAGAAGAAGAACATTGGTGTCCAAAATCTAACACTTTGCTTCTCAGTTCTCATCCTGCTGTAGCACCTGAAGACTGTCCTCTAAAAGTATCCTTTTGCCAGGTAATGACCAGTGAGACCTGAAAGATTGAAGACAATCTATTCGCTAAACCTTCCCCAAGTTACTTGGACAACAAGAAAACCAAGGTGAGTTACCTTGCTCTGAAAAGCATAACATCCAATAACTTAACATACATCTTTTCAGAAGGCAGTCATCAATTTTGTTTTCAAAGCTGTATTTTTAAACCTCAGAGAGTCAAAGAATGGAAAAAAAAAGTAATTTATTTTACTCTCAAGTAATAAAGTATAATTTTCCATTTTATATCAATCATTTGTTTTCAGTTAGAAGTCGCCAAAGTTTCTAAAAATATAGTACGTCAAATTCTTTTAATATTACAGTACATGATTTACCTAAGTATGCTTCAAATCTGTTTTTATTTCTCAACGACTGGGCCTTTTCCTTTCCAAATTTACACCCTTAACCACAATCCACATTGCATAAATTGTTTTATCATTACTTTATGGAAAATATTGCAAATAACATATAGCTCATAAAAAGTCGCTCCACTTCAAGTGAAAAGCTCTGACAATTTCCCCATAGTCCATGTAATGGGGTCATGGTGAAACTTATCACCATAGCTACACCTAACAATTTCAAACTCCTCGGCAGGCCTCATAGCTCACTGCCACCTTATCTTTCTTAGAACACACCCACTTATGTGCCACTCGGAGGGACTTTAAGATCAGAACAGAATTTCTTGTGTCAATAGATCTCTCCTACTGCCCCCTAACTACTGAGCCCATGTGACACAAATCCTCTTTGGTCTGAGAAAGTTCTCTCATATATGATGAACACCTGTTTGCCATCAACTGTGAAACCTCAATATCAATATGCCATATAAACCTAAATGTTAATAGTTTAACATTCAGGGCAAGAAAAACGAGTCTACGAAAACCAAAAATTAGGCAGTTCTGATGACTGATGGCAGACATATTCTTACATATGTCCTTATCAGTTCTGCTTGACAGTGGTTCTCAACATGTAGTTTGTGATTCCTGGGGGTATTCAAGCCCTTTCGTGGGGTCTACAAGGTCAAAATATTTTTACAATAATATGATATAATTTGCCGTCTTCACTGTGCTGACATATGTCCCAATAGTGAAAAAGCACTGATGGGTAGGAGTGCTGATACCTCAGCGTGATTCAAGGCAGTGGCACCAAACTGAACTGTCGTTGTCTTCTTAACCACCTGCACTTGCAGTAAAAGGAAAAAAAAAAAGTCAGTTTCACTTAAGAATGCCCTTGAAGAAGCATTAAAATGACTAATTTTATTAAATTTCATCCCTTCAAGAGACTTCTTTTAATATTCTGTGTGATAAACTGGAAACACACACACCGCATCTTTGCGTACCAGGGTGTAATGGCTGTCTTGAGAAAAAGTATTTATATGAGTGATTGAGTTATGAGCTAACTAGCTGCTCTTTTCAAGAAACACTAACTTTGCTTCTAAGAACTGATAGACAAACCATGGTTCATCAGACTTGGGTATTTGGCAGACATTTTCTCAAATGTGAGCTATGTGAACATGTCCCTTCAAGAAAACAACTGATAATATTTGTTGCAATGGTAAATTCGAGATTTTAATTGAACACTGGAATTCTGGAAAAAAGTGTATCTACATCGTGAGCTTGACAACTTCGCAATAATCAAAAATTCCTCTGATCTCAGTGGTGATATTAACAATGTGATTCTTTGATTTTTTTGTCAAATACTTGGAAGATCTGCACAAGTCATAAAACCTATATTTTCCAAGTGACCAATGCACGATGTTACCAAATCCATTTAAACAGCAAGTAAGAGTATATGAAGAGTCATCGAATGGTTTCAAACTAACCTTTGAGAAACTCCTATTTGCCGAGTTCTGGTGTAGCAGTGAAGAATACCTACAATAATCTGAGCAGGTCATTAAAACACTCTTTCCTTTTCCAACTCTCTCTGTTGAGGCAGAATTTTCTTCAGAAACCTCCACCAAAACAACATATTGCAACAGATTGAATACTTAAGCAGATATAAAAATCCAACTCTCTTCTACTTAGACAGACATTATAGATTTACAAAAATGTAAAATAATGTCATTCTTCTCACTAATTTTTTTGCTTTCTAAAATATAGTTATTTTCATAAAAATACATTA
>NC_058405.1:108430501-108529060 GCF_002201575.2 Neomonachus schauinslandi
GTGAAAAATAAGAATAGAGAGATGATTTATCACTCTCCTTTCACTCATCTTGCCAGAGTTCCATTTTACATTTTCCAGTCACTGCATGGCCCAATGCATATTTCCAAGCCACACTTAATCATTTCCCAACAAAAATGCTTGAAACTTCCTTGATTAACACTGGCTATTTCTGCTCACATGACTGTTCTGTATACCTGGGCACCTGACACACATTTTTATTAAATCGACCTTGAGAATATTTCTTGAAAGATATTTTTTCAATGTCATTTCTTCCCTGTCTTCCCATAATGCTTTGCCATACAGAGTTTGGTATCTGTTACTCATTGCTAGAAGCATCTAAATAAAATGAAATCAAGAAGCTCACCATCTACTGGGGAGCAAACCAGTAGTGCTTAGAACAGACATGAACAACCAACTAACCTGTGGTGGAATGCAAAAAGAATGAACATTCCAACTTTTAAAACAGTACTAGACATTAATTGTGACTTGGGGATCAGTAAAGGCTTAAAGATGGTTTTAGTTGAGGGACTTTTAAGGCAGAGAAGGGGAAGTTCTAGACTGAGAGAATTGTGATCCAAGGAAAAGGCTGGGAAAGAACATAAACTCTTCAGCGAATAGCAAGCAATCCAAAGAGGCTGGGGCCAGGTCCCAAAATGTGAGGTCTAGAGAGGTAGACTGAGGCCAGACAAGTGCTTTCTCAGAGTCCCTGAGGCCCATCTTGAGACTTCACCCCTTCCCTGGATTGTTGAGTAAGTGAAGAAATGGAGACTATATGCATTTAAGATGTAGGTAAGGAAGAAGAACCATGGAAGGAGAGCAATAAGGAACATCTGGAAAAGTAAAAAGAGGATCTGAGAGAGTAGTATCACCCTATTGAAGTGAGTTAAGAGCCTCAAAAGAACGTCTAAGAAAGGAATCAAGAAACCTTAAAAATGCATAAAAAAGGGGGTGTTGAGCATTGTAGAGGTACCAGAGCACCAGATAAGGTGAACATTTGGATCACTTGCTATTCAAAGGGTAGATCCTGTGGAGAGTGCAGGCTGAAATCAGCCTGAGGGTTACAGTGCGCCCATCAAAGTGGGAGAGGCAGAGAAAGAGAGATTGAGAGGAGAATGGGGAAGCAAGGTCTGTTTTCCTTAATGGGGCACGCGTATATAGGGGTATTCACTTGGGTGTTTACTTGGGGATACTTGCTAGGGAAGGGAGCTGGCTCCTGAAGAAACAGAAAAGTCTTACAAGTCAGAAGCAGGAGGATAGCATAGCATGTAGGATTTTTGGAATGGGGGAAAGCAAGTAGGCCTTATAAAAGAGAACAGACCAAGCTTTCTTACGAAGCTGAAGGAAGAACAGACAAGTGAAGCTGGAAAAAAACAGTTTCAGGTGGCAGGTGTGCAATCTACGGTGTGTCACCAAAGCATTAGACGAGGCCATTTATTTCACGCAAGGTGAGCAGAGGTGAAGGTAAGTATAAGAAGTGTTCTGAGGGACCAGAACAGGGGAGAGGGGCCGAGGACGTTCACTAGGTCTGAAGGCAAGGACTGACAGGCAACCTACTAAGGGATACGGCGGGTTCTGCTGTGAGCTGGAAACAAAGTCCTTGGCTGAAGTGTGCTGTGTACGTTACAGAATCATAAAGCTTGTTTGGGGGGCCTCTGTGCTTGTCTCATAAAGCCCTTTGAGAGAAATCACCTTCTATATAAGCACCCTCCCAAGTAATAAATACATGATTGTATAGAGATAGATAAAACACAAAAATGGTACTAACTACTTTCGTATACCCTAATACAATAATACATTAATTCTTGATTTTAAAAATAAAGAAACTTGGGCATATGCAGATTATAGTTTCATATCTCACTGGTCTAAATTATCATGCAAACTAACCAACTTTCTTCCTGAAACAAATTCAAAACACTGAGGAGATTCTAAGGAACTAAAAAAAAAAAAAAACAATGAAAAAGTTCCCACTGATCACCACAAAAGTAAAAAAAAAAAACCAAAACAAAACAAAACAAAAAAAGCCAACAAAACATGACAATATCGTAACTTTTTTTTTTAAGATTTTATTTTTAAGTAATCTCTACACCTAAGGTGGGGCTCAAACTCACAACCCCAAGGTCAAGAGTCGCATGCTCCATTGACTGAGCCAGCCAGGCATCCCAACAATATCTTAAATTTCAAATAAGTGAAACAAATAGTAAGAGAAGGAACATCTGTACATATCTGGAAAACAACAATAAAGCAAGTGAAGAAACCTATTTGTTTATGCTGGATAAAGGATGCTAGGCAAGCTTAAAAAGGATTTTAACAAAAATTACAAATTTAGTGCAGGAAGGATTGACAATTAAAAAAAAATCAGCGGGCATTGAAACAACATAACTTTATCTTAGAAAACAGTATCATGACCCATCTTACTCTTAAAATCCATTTATATTGGCTAGCATGTGAGCAAAATTGCAAATTAAAAGGGATGGGACACTGGCTAAAGGGTTGTAAACAATAGGAATTGGTAAGTGACAGGGCATTTCGCTGTGGGCAAGGTGCTAGGCCTGCTTCTAAATGTTGGCAAGGATGAACAGGATCCCTGTTAACACAGGTTGTGGATGGCTGACTTAATCGGTGGTGGTCAGTGGGGACATGGAAAGAGGCAGAACATAGGTAGACAGTAAACAAAAACTCAGCTTACTAATGTTATGAAATTGAAAAAAAAAAGTCCTGAATGCAAGTAGGACACATGGAAAACACTGCTGAGATTGTCTGGAGGTTGACCAGAGAAGCGCGTGCTGAGCTGACCAGCAAACTGATGCCACCTTGTCATGGAGTGTGTTGGAAAGAGAAAGAAGACACCAAGTCTGTGGGGACAGAGGGCCGTGCGAATGCTGGTTTCATCCGGAGCACCTGTAACTGTGTATGTCTGAAAATCAGAGAGTTCTTAGAAGAGCAATAATAATGACCAAGGCAATGGAAGAACTGATTTATGAGGACAGATTAAAGGAGCTAAGTATGAATAGTCTGGCTAAGTGACAAGTAGAGGGGGACATAATAGGAGTCTCCAAGGAAAGAGAATAATTATTTAGCTGGGTACAAGGGGGTATAACTAGAAGTAATGAGATGAAATTAAGAATGGGAAAATTTAAGCTGAATTTCAAGAAAAACTCCCTGATGGTATAATTTATTAGCTCATGGAATAAATTCCCTATGGAAATGCTATAGTGAGGGAAACTTAATAGGACTGGACAAAATACCAATAAATAATATAGATAATAATCCGGTATTTGAAAGAAGGTGGTTACATGCTATGCTTTCCTTGCTTAGAATATCTTCCCATATTTTTCTTTAATAGTCTGTTAATATATAGTGATTGTTACCTAGATAAGTATTCAGGCAGTTAGCTAAATCACAAAGGAAATATGTCCTTTAGGTGGGGTTAAATTAAAATCACTTTACTCTTTATATACTCTGCAGTAGTAAGCTGAAATAGTTTTTTACTACTTTGTTCTAGCAGAGCTGGTTGTGAAGCAAGCTGGACAAATGTATTAATATTTCTAAAAAACAAAACAAAACAAAACAAAACAATCCTCATCTACCATCCCACACAGAGTCTATTCTGATTCTCTGTGCCATGAAACTCATATTTTCATAGACATGTTTAATATAAACAATTTATTGCCATAATAGAAATCAAAAAACTTTATTCCAGCTTTTCTAAATGTAGCTCTATGGTCAATTACTTCACATCAATACCAAGATCAAATAGGCATAATACTAACAAGCAGTTTGCTTAATAATAGTCACCACACTAATTAACCCATCCAGAACATTCTTAATCAGACGCTATTTGTAATGTACAGTTAAGAGAAGCTTGGCAATAAATGGTTCCATGCTAAAAAAGAAAATAATACCTTAACTGATGGGGTGAAACTGGCTTTTCTATAGAACTGGACAGAATGTGCCGTCCTGGCGTTAACTCAAGAGAGTGAGTATGCAAATAGGCACATGTCTGAACACTTCCTTTCTCTTCCCCAGCTCCAACTCTGGTGGAGGTGTTAATGAGAAGAGAAAAGGTCCTGAGATAAGGAGTGAAAGAAAGAAAAGAGTCAGAAGAAAACCAGTGAGCTGCCTTGTAGAGCTTAAGCCAGATTTGCCTTTTAATAACCCCCCAATTTTTCTTAAAGCAATGCTACTGTCCACCTAACTCACAGAACCTCTTTCCCTCTGAGTCTCTCAGCTCTATCAGAACCTGTTTTTACTTTTAAAAATATTCTGATTACTGTAATCATTTGCAATCTGTTATTAGCCATGGGGCCCTCCCCCCTACTTTTTTCCCAACCAATCGCCAAGCTGAGAAACAGAAGTAGAGCCTCTCTTGAACTTCCTCTCCTCACAAAGGTCCTTCTTTCCTCACCACGTCTGTCCTCCAACATGGTTCCAGAGGCACTGCCACAAAATCCCAGTACTATGTCGGCTAATGTTCAAAGACACAGCTGGTGTATGTACTTTCTAGACCTAAATTTGCTTGCTTCTTGCCACCCCCACATCCAAACACCTACACCTAGAGCTGGACCTATAGAAATGGCCTTATTCAGGTCAATCTGGAAAGACTAGATTTCAGAGTAGCTTTAAATGCTGTTAAGATTGAATGCAAGTGCAGGAAATGCTCTAGGTACCTTAGCTTATTTCTGCTAAAGTTGAGAGGCTAGAGTATGTTTAGTTGACTAATAGAGGTAGTCAAAAGGAAGGCGATAAAATAAAGCGAGTCAAATAAACTTAGGACATTAATATTGATTGATGTGTTGTTGAAGAGAATAGCATGGCTGAAATGTATGTTACACTGCTTACAAATTTTTTTTGAGAGATTTCAATAAAAAGTACTTAATATAGTGAGTTCAACCTATAGAATCTCATAAATACCCACAGATAAGAGTCCACGAGACAGAGATTATCAATGGTCTTGCTTCTCAAAACAGATTTGTAAGACAGAACATGAAAAATGATGCAAATTAGCAGATGATGAAAGAGAAAGACAGCATAACTGGTCAAAGATGATTCCAGATTTGAGCCAAGGCAGAAGGAGGTGCATGTTAGCAACTGAAATAAGGAAAGTGGCCTGCGTGTGGGGCAGGCAAGAAGAGGGAGCTGATGAAGCTCAGCCCCTCTCCACATAGCTGGGGTTTGAGGGAGGGAGAGTGGTATGGCCACGGCATTGTATGGCTTAGGCTGAGGTTTTAACAAGGTGTGTTTTGTGCAACACTAGAGAAGGTTTTGTGAGAAAACATGTTGGGTAAATGCTGGATTAAACAGAGCGAAATATTTCTTCGCTAAAGAACTTCCCAAAGTACATGCTAGTGTATACTAGAAATATGTCCACTCATTCGTTCTTTTGTTAATTAAAAAAATATTTATTGAGCACCTATTATGTAATAGGAATATTACGTTTATCGTTTCTCAAACTTAACACTAATGAAACAAGGACTCCTCCACCCCCAAGGATGCACCTTGAGAATTAATATTCAACAAAGGATATTCGGGGAAACACTACTGGAGACCCTAGGAGATGCATAGCTAGAGTCTGAAAGGCAAGCTAGGGGGTGGCATATTTTATATGGCAGACATGGCAGAAGGAGCGGGGAAATGCATTCACACAAGAAAATGAAGAAACTCAAACCAAAGGCCATGCACGAAGGCCACATATCAGTAGACAAAAGGAAGTCTGAAAGAAATGAGGAGAATCTGTGAAAAAGAGTGACAGGAGATACGGTTCCAGGCTAATATGGATGACAGCAGAAAAAAAAAATCATTTGATTTTATCACAGCCATTTCTGTGGATTCTTGGATACAAACCATACTGGGAACTGAAGAGAAGGGAAATAGGAATCAAAGATAAATAACTTTTCCAAAACCAACTGGGAAGACATATCCAGGCAGTGTAGTGATCTAAGTTCTTGGGTGATTTATAACAAAAACTGTTCACTGTTTCCAAAGAACGTGCTGGAAATTAATTACAAAATTAACATTTTTAGAATTTAGCCACATAAGCAAATATCAAAGATAATTAAAAAATCATGCTAGCCCACATGTGACCAATATATCACTTATATGGTAAGCAGATTTATATAAAACTATAAACTATAAAAGTAAAAATCTTGATCTAGCATTCTCATGTGTACACACACACCCCCCTGTATCTCTTGCCACACTATCTTCACTAAATAAAGGAATCACAAGCAAGGAAATCCATCATAATTAAAACTAGATGTTGGGAGACCACAACATTAAACAGAAAGACAGACTTAGGCTTGGTTGGTTGGTTGTAGGATGGCTGCTCTTCCTTCCTGGAGATGGCTAAGGGCTAATACTCATAAAATAGATGGCACATGTCTATGGAGGCTGTTTCAGTAAGAAACTCCTGGCAGAACAAAATACGTACCAATTCAAATCACAGACGAGTCCATCATAATCCTCACACACATAGCACAAATGCTTTGGGGGAACAACCATCCAACACCACTGTGGCTGCTTAGGCCATGTTGTTCAGATGTTCAGTGTTTGGTGCCTGAACCAAATTTCATCTCCCGTGGTATAAACTCGCAAAGCCGACACGCAGTATTGACAGCGAAGGGCACGGGGCAAGGGTACTCACTGCAACTATGAAGAATCTGTTTTGTGACAAGACAGAAAAACAGAATCTAGAGACACGAGCTGCGGTCAAAGTGAACAAGCAAACCCTACTTACTAGCCTGAGAAATGCACGCTGAGACTGAAAGCAAATTTGTGGTTATCAGACTGGCCTCCTTAGCTCCGCCTGGCCCCAGAGAGGACACCCTTAGGGACGACAGCACTTTCCCCTAAAGGCCACCCAAAAGACAAGCTGCAGCTTCCTCCCTTGCTTGAGGGCCACCATTTTCTGAAGGCTGTCCCTTCAATGGTTGGGACGTATGGCTATCCTAGGAAAAGATGGTCCTGTGCTCATGAGTCTATTCCTTTTTCTTTTCCTTTCCCACCACCACTTTTCTGAAAATCTAACACTTCCTACATACCTTACTTATACCATTTGTTTATATGACCTCTTCTGACAATATGGTTTATGTGGTTAGTATTATTTAACTTATATTTTTTTAACTTATTTTTTTAAAGACTTTATTTATTCGTCAGAGAGAGAAAGAGAGAGTGCACGAGCAGGGGGAGTGGCAGGCAGAGGAAGAGGGAGAAGCAGGCTCCCCACTGAGCAGGGAGCCCTTTGCGGGGCTCGATCCCAGGACCCTGGGATCATGACCTGAGCCGAAGGCAGATGCTTAACCGACTGGGCCACCCAGGCGCCCCAGTATTATTTAACTTAAACAATTATGCCTCAAGTCTCCATTCTCTCTCTTTTTTTTTTTTTTTAAGATTTTATTTATTTATTTGAGAGAGAGAGAATGAGAGACAGAGAGCACGAGAGGGAAGAGGGCAGAGGGAGAAGCAGACCCCCTGCTGAGCAGGGAGCCTGATGTGGGACTCGATCCGGGACTCCAGGATCATGACCTGAGCCGAAGGCAGTCGCTTAACCAACTGAGCCACCCAGGCGCCCCCATTCTCTCTTGATTTCAGAGTGTTTTGGGTTGTATACATTGCTAATTTAACTGCCTACTAGCAAGGGCAGTTTGTCTTGTGCAATTTTATAACATCCCTTTAGAATAAATATACTCCTCTCACCGAAAATTTAAGGTCCTTACAAATGTATGAGACGAAACGCTACCTTGCATGTTGACAGAACAAATGTTCATCAAATCCAGAGCCAGTCTTGAGAGCATATGCATGCTTACTTCTCAGGAGCTCCACTCCTCCCAAAATAAGAGTTCTCTCAGAACAATAAAACCTTCTAGTTTATACTAGGTTTACTATAGCAATGCAACACCGTTAGGCAGAGCTGTAGGCTAAACTGCAAACAGGGAATCTTTATTCTCCAACATCTGTTTCAAGTATTAACCATCCACTGGTGGTTAATTCCCTAAGATGTTTATACTACTTTCTGATTGCCCGGGTCCCCCTGCTGTCCCCCACACCTACCACGTGTCTCCTTGTAGCCTATATGTTGAAACCAAGCCCCACTTTGATTCCCGCCCTGAACCATGCCCTGCTCTCCATTGTTGGTCTTATTGGAAACTAATCTTAAATTCCCGCAATGTCTCACCTTCCATGCTTAATGTGTTGCACCCTTCAAAAGGGGCAGTACCTTAACTCAAGGGAACTTGTCATAAATGGGATCATTTCAAATACCACAGTGAGCCTGTGCAAAAGATGATTTTGGAAGGACAAGTGGAGAGAAATCTCTGTGAAGCACCTTAAGGAACTCCACTCAAGCAATGGACATGTTGAATAGAGGTTAATCCAGGCTGTATCAGTACACAGGCACTTCCTGTATTTGTGAATTTATTCAAATCACTTAATTTCTCTGAACCTCAGTTTCCTAATCTATAAAATGGGATAGTGTCTGTTACTGCAAATTTCTTGAGAGGATAAAAGAGAACTGTGCCCTGTGGAGGAGCTGAGTAAATCTAAGTAAACTTCCCATGCCTTTGCTCAGTCAGGTTGACACCCGGACTTAAGGAGTTAGCCCTAAGGCCATCTTGGATAACATCAAATTTCCTAGTTAGTCAGTGAATGAGAAACTGTAATCAATCCACAAATAGTCATTCAACATTGAAGCTCCTCCCATATCGTATCTGTAGTGACAAAGCCTTTAGCGCACACGTAGTAAAATTTTATGCCAACTTATTTTGGTCTCTTAGCCCCTGAAGTTGTAAATTATCCACATCACTGTTAAACTAAATTGTTTACTGATTCTATTGCTAAAATGACCTAATTTTTCAATTCAATCTTAATAACTTGCTCATCATTTGTTTCGTTAATAACTCAGAGGCAAAACTGTAAAATCTTCTATCCTTCCACCTTAGTTAACTTAATGATAGTATATAAAAATGAAAACTGTGGATCTGAAGTAATCTCTTTCAAGTAGGAGGAAGTAGCTGTTTCACATGTACCTAGACTCAGCAAGCTCCTTTGCTAGGATTTACCTTGTTGGCGAGTAAATGTTCTCACTACTCTGGGAATCCCAGGTCTTCTATAGCATCAGTAAAGCATCAAAGGAAACTCTAAAAATGATCTCTAATCACATGTTCTATTCCATGATTTTTTTTTGAGAAGCCATTATTTGGAAGTTGAAAGCAGGATGGGAAAAGGTGTTGATAGTAAAGAAAGGCTTGCTTTCTTCTTTCCAAATAAATATAAGAATTCCTCTATGGCAGTGTTTCTAATTGGAAACTCTCCCTTAGAGCATGACATCATTTTACTGGTGCTATGGACCGGGTGGTGTTCCCTCAAAATTCATAGGTTGAAACCCTAACCCCTAATGTGACTATGTCTGGAGATAGGATCTTTAGGAGGTAACAAGGTTTAGACGAGGTCATAATGGGCCCTAATCCGATAGGACTGCTGCCTTCTAAGAAGCAGAAGAGATCTCTCTCTGTCTCTCTCCTTCCCCTCCTCCTTTCCACCACCACATGTGAGGACATGTAGCCACAAGGCAGCTATCTGCAAGCCAGGAAGAGAGCCCTACTCAAAACCAACCATACCGGCACCCTGTTCTCAGGCGTCCAACTACCAGAACTGTGAGAAAATACATATCTGTTGTTTAAACCACCCACTCCAAGGAACTTTTTTTCTTTTTTGGCAGCCTGAGATGACCAATACAAATGGATACTGCTGTGGAAAAAGGAGAGAGGGTCAACACTGTAACGTGTGAAATTTCCTGAACAGAGTATCAGGAAACCAACGGAGTAGGAGGCACCATATTTATGTTGACAGGCAGTGACAACAAGAGAATACTGTCGAAGAAGAGAGAGCTGACTATCAAAACTGATAAAAGAATTTGGAGGATGAAGAGGAGGAAATGTCTGTGAATTTTATTGTGAAGCACAAAATGGTACTTGTTTATTAAGAATTAAGAAAAAGAAGAGAGGGGCGCCTGGGTGGCTCAGTTGGTTGAGTGTCTGCCTTCGGCTCAGGTCATGATCCCGATGTCCCTGGATCGAGCCGTGCATCGGGCTCCCTGCTCAGCAAGGAGTCTGCTTCTCCCTCTGCCCCTCACCCTGTTCGTTCTCTCTCGCTCACTCTCTCCCTTTCTTAAATAAAAATAAATAAAAATCTTTAAAAAAAAGAAAAAAGAATAGAGAAAGGAGTTTTAGGAAAGACATTTTTCTTAAAGATTTGTTTGGTTGTGAATAGTCAATCTCTCTAAACCTGGGTTTTCTCATCTGACCAATGAGAATACCACCAGTCGTAGACTTCTCTAGAAGAATAAGGATCAAAACATTCTATTAAATGTACTGATTATCTTACAGTCCTTAATCACACGCAAAAGGGCACACTGGGTCAGCAAGGCTCTAGGCACACTGTCTGGTTTCAAATTCACGGCTCTACCACTTATTAGCTGACCAGGGAAAATGTTTTTTTTCTTTAAATATCGGTCATTTCATCTGTAAAATGGGGTAATATTAGGGCTGCCTTGCAGAATGATGCTTTCCATGTTGCTTGGCACATAGTAAGAGGTCAGTAAATACTATTGTTTTTTATTATTGATAATAACGGTGAAGATTATCATCATTATGTTGTCATGATTACTAAAGAGATACTCTACTCCACTGCCATTTCATAGTGAAACCTATTTCCTGAACCAGACTCATGCTTTTTTTTTAAGATTTTATTTATTTTTTAACAGAGAGAGAGACAGCAGGAGAGGGAACACAGGAGAGGGAGTGGGAAAGGGAGAAGCAGGCTTCCCGCTGAGCAGGGAGCCCGATGCGGGACTTGATCCCAGGACCCTGGGATCATGACCTGAGCCGAAGGCAGACACTTAACGACTGAGCCACCCAGGTGCCCCAAGACTCATGCTTTTTTTTAAAATATGTTTTTCTTGTCAACTCTTACCAGTTTCACTTTAGCCATTCATTTAAGGCAGGCATTTTAATATGTTACCTTATTTTCATTTGTGTACTAATCAAAGATTCGTACTCATGCCTACAGGCACATTAATAACAAAAAGGCCTAATGTTATAAATCAAACAAATATATTCCTCCCTTTCTATTATTTGTTTCCTATGGTACTTTTCTCTTACCTTTCACTTTTCCTTGTTTTTTCTTTTATTCTTTCCATTTTTCTAACTGAGTGTTTCCATTTTTTCCCTTCTTAAAGCTGCATAGAACAAGAGAGTAAAACTAAGAAATTTAAAACATCAGTTTTCAGGTCTCTGAAGCATGAACACATGGGCATCAAAAAACCCAGTCTTTTTTTTTTTTTTCTTTTTCATTTGCCCATCCACAACCCGAATAAATCAAAATTACCAGCAAATCCAACTTATAGCACAACCTGCCTTTTTTTTCTTTTCCGCCACCACATTAAATGCTAGGGCACTAAGTATTGATTCACTTCAAGTTCTGATTCTATTGCCATCTAATTGTTAAGCCACAGAAACTGATTTTATCCTGAACTAATATTAGAAGATACAGGTTTGTTAATATTACATGTGAAATGAAGCCTTCAAGTGTACAAAGTGAGTGTACAAACACTCCCACTTACTTCAGGTTTTCTACACTTTCCATTATTTCTAAGTTTGGAAACAGATGGGTAAACCACTGGGCTATTACTAGACTATAACCAAGTCCTGACAGCAAAGAAAGGCCTTAAATACTCAGTGAAAATACTGACTGAAAAAGGTTTAGAGAAAAAAACCATTCAATCACCTTTAAACAAAAATTGGAGTGCTTAGTATATGCCGAGCAAATAGCCAAGTTGCACCCACGGACCACGTGATGTGGTAGGTGCTCGGATCAGGGAAGAATAGGTGTTAGAATGATGAGAACCCAGTCCTGGAGATGGGACTAGCACCAAGGAAGGCTGTCTAGAGAAGGTGATCTTTCAGCCGAGGCTGTGGTGGTGGTTGGAAGTTAGCCAGTTGTGGTAGTGAGGGATGGGCTGTGCTAAGAGTAATAGCATGTGCAAAGGGTCTGGGGAGAAAATATGGTTCAGGCATAAAAAGCAAAAAATATGGTCTGGGTGTCGATTGGGAGTGATACGAGTGAAGGGGGGGGGTGGACAAAAATGAGGTCCAAGGTATAACCAGGGGAAGGCTTTCCTGTCCTTAATAATCTAAGGGAAGCTGTTTGTGGCCATTTGAGAAGTTTACAGGCAGATTGGGGCTGCATAAACACTCTGCTGCAGTGTGAAGAATGGATTGGGTATAGCAGAGCAGAGCAAATACCAATTTTAAATCCCTCTTGCCTTTTGAATCTCCACTAAAATAATGGTATGGGAATTTTTTAAAAACAGGCATAGACGTTCCAGGACAAAGAGGAAAACTGAGAAAGATGACAATAGGAAAGAAATGTCAACTAAATTTCAGAAGATGGAAAGCAGACGGATGAGTGGTGTTTAAGCACAGAGGAGGAGGCAGAACATGTCTATGCCTGCAGATGATTTTGCTTGTGCATGTGATGTTAGCCAAGCAGCAGCAGTTCATTTGTTCCAGACAAACTCCAAAGGCTCAGGTATCAGACATGCCAGGTACCTCTGGAGGTGCAGATGCAGAGCAGAATTGAAAACAGAACTGGTAGCAATTCTGTATGAAGTGAGCACAAACCCCTCTGATAACTTCCCAGAACCCAGTGCAGCCAGGCATCTACCTCCTGTCTCCCTCTCCCCCCACCTCCCACTCCTCACCTCAACAGCAGAAAGGAGGCTTCCTCACCAGAAAGGCTGAACCCCACAGACCAGGTAAGGCTGAAGGCAGGGTGAGGGAAATTAAGTGAAAGAATGCCCGTTTATTGGTGATGCTTCTCTAGCGCCCTTCCCAAACCATTTGGCTCTCAGACAGCAATAGATTCCCCATCCAGGCGACAAGAGGAGCCTTTCTCTGGAAACTCACTGGACTGACCTGTTGCCAATGACATGTGGGGATGCCACAACAAAACAAGTGAATCCCTGTTTGTTCATTCTATGAAAAAGGACCCTTTCAGGGTCTCACTCTCAAATATGAATGGAGAGCCAGGGACCATCAGACATTTGAGGAAAACTCTTCAAATGAAATAAGACAAAGCAACCAAGTACAGAAAAGGAACTTGAAAGAAACTAAGACAGAAGGAAGAGTAGAAGAAAACTTAAAAAAAATTTCCTATAATATCCACAGTGATAAAATAAGATTTTTGCATTCATGGTGAGAAAAACTGAATGCAATAACAAAGGACATTCAAGAACAAAGAAGAGTGCTTGCAAATAAAAATATTGTAACTGAAAAAGAATCATTAGAAGAATTGGAAGATAGAGTTGAGAAAATTTTACAGAAAGAAGAAAACCAAAAATGAAAAGAATGAAGTAAGAGAAGCAATAACAAAATGAGGCCCATCTAAATTTCAATATTGATGCATAGCAGTTGAAGAAAGTGAAGATGAGGAAAATCATGGGGGAGAAAATCAAAGAAACAACATAAGAAAATTCTTTGTGCTAAAGGGAATGAGTGACCAGCATAAGAAAGGAACAAAAATCCAATCCAAGAATTACGGAATTTCAGAATACCAGGGGTGAAAAAGAAAGTCTAATGCCTTTTGGGAGAGCGCACAGGGAGAGTCACATGCAAGCGATCAGAAATAGACAGGAATCAAACTTCTCAACAGGAAGTTCAGGAAGTTCAGAAAGTAGAAACCAATAAGAACATTACTTCAAACTTAAGAGGAAAATGATTTTCAATGAGAGTTCAAAACTCAGTCAAATGTCAATCAAATGTGAGACAGGATAAAGTCATTTTCAGACACGCAAGTTCTTGAGAAATTTTAGCTCCCATGGACAACCCTTGTGGTAGATACACCACACTAAAATGAGAAAGGAAAACAAAGAACAGAGAGACACGGGATTGAGGAAATAGTTGACACAAGGGCCCAGAAAGCAACTAGAAGGAACAGGAACTAGAGAATGGAGGCCTCCAGGATGGAGGTATGCAAGGAAAAACATGGAAATGATAGGTTTCTTGATGTGACTGGCCATATCAAGATGATGACTCAGTAACAGCGACAGAGCTTGGGAATGAGTTTGGGATAGTGACAGACACCAGGCAGATAAAGCCAAAGCAGTAATTAGCTTCAGGAAAAAGTGAAGAGTTGTTCAAGGAAGAAAACCAAACCCAGAAAACAATGATGCTCATCAGGGAACATTTTTTAACATAGCAATAATGCTATAAACACAGAATATTTAATTAACCAAAAGTTGAGCTACAGCCATACTGGAAGGATAGGGTGAGGGAAAGTGTATGTATGTGCACATGCATACTCAGATTGTAAGAGAGCTAACTAAATCATTTCTACTGGTAGGAAGTAAATAGATAATATCTATTTTAAAAATCAAGAACTAGCAAGACAAGAAAAAAATAAACATTTTGTCAGTGGTAGCCTCTGCAGGTGGGAGAACTTAGGGGTGGGAAGGACTGGGGAAAGGGATTTTGCTTTGTATCATAGATTTTTGTATTCTCTGACTTTTAAAACTAAATGTATGTATTACCTTGAGAATTCATGATTTTAATAATCTCTGGAAATTTCTTGCCCACATCTCTTTGAATATTGCCTCTAACACTTTCTCTAATTTTTCCTTCTGGAAATCCTATTAGACATGTGTTGGATTCTTATTCTTTTATTTCTTAAGATCTAGCTTCTAGGTCACTAATTCTCCCTTCACACACATCTAATACTTAACATCTCCATCAAGTTCATTTTAATGAATATATTAAAATTCTACTTAGTCCTTTTAAAATACGCATTATTTTTTATAGTATCTTTTATTTTTCATGTTACAAATTTATTCTTATGTTACTAATTGTTTTAAAAACTCACTTGTTCTTTTCTATCCAGAAGTTTTAATATTTGAAGTTCTTAAGGGCCTAATCCCACAGTAAATTGTTAGAGCCAGTTTCTGATTTGCTAAACTGTAATAGATATTGGGCAGGAAACATCAGAAAAGGTTTTGAGGAGAAGTGGGGATTACACAGGTAGGTATTGATTCACTATGCCTGGAAATAGTTACAGATTCATCAAAGTGAGGCAATAGAGAGAGGTTTGTACCTAAGTTTTATCCTTCCTTAAAAACTCACCAGTTTTCTAAATTCTAAGACATTGACTTAAACTATAAGGCAATCAGCCGGTATTTATGGAGTGCCCACTCAAATAGAAATCTCTGCTGTTATAAGAAAAAACCAGACATTTTATTTATTTATTTATTTATTTATTTATTTATTTATTTATTTATTTATTTAAGATTTTATTTATTTGACAGAGAGAGATACAGCGAGAGAGGGAACACAAGCAGCGGGAGTGGGAGAGGGAGAAGCAGGCTTCCCGCGGAGCAGGGAGCCTGAAGCGGGGCTCGATCCCAGGACCCTGGGACCATGACCTGAGCCGAAGGCAGAAGCTTAACGACTGAGCCACCCAGGCGCCCCGCAAACCAGACATTTTAACATATGATTGAATTTCCCTCTTCCAAGCTTTCTTCTTCTTTTTTTTTTTTTTTTTTTGGAGGCGTGGGAGGGGCAGAGGAAGAGAGAGGGAAAGAATCTTAGCAGACTCCAGGCCCAGCAAAGAGTCCGACGTGGGGCTTGATCTCACAACCCTGAGATCATGACCTGAGCCGAAATCAAGAGTCCAACTGAGCCACCAGGCACCCCTTCCTCTTCCAAGCTTTTTAAAGAGAGAGTAATGTTTTGTTTAAAGATCACAACGATCCATGGTCATCCCTCAGGATATACTGAACATTATTTTGAGGTTCAACATTACTAAAAAGCAGAAAAGCTTTTTTACTTTGCACCCTGAAATAGCCTTTCCTTGGATAGTGGGTTCATGAATATGAGCAAATGTTTTTAGTAGAGAGTTATATACATTCACAGTTTGTATTTTTGTGGATCATACACACAGAGATGTGCAAATATCTCTTTTAATACTAAATTGGGTATAAGTGTACACTTTTAACCATAAATGTTAATAATAATAAATGTCCTGGGGAAAGTATTCGATGGAGTTATCATATAAAACAAACAAACAAAAATTCTGTCATCTTAAAAATGCACTTATTCCATAATTTACCTGTATTGAGGGTCTACATCTTGTTAGGATGGCTATGTTAAAGTATTACATATATCACCTGAATGTCACTACGTGCCCTAATTTATACACATTTAACATTTCAATAATATGTGCCATGGCAAAACCAAGTTCTCAGGGTGTCAAAAGCCAGATTATTCAAAACTGAATGTAAGCTTAGGAGTACAGATAGCAAACGGCCAGATGGTCCTGCAGCAATCTGCTGAAGGCCATTTAAAACCAATCCATGTATAGTCGATGCATTCCAGCAGAGAATTATAGACAACAAACCAAGAGATACTAAAGTCTTACTATGATATTATCTTTGTTAAGCCAGAAATAACATTTTGATTTTATAGGACTGGAGTTAAAACAAATCTTATTCTTTACTCCCTGTAGCAAATAAATGAGCCAAATCAACTCTACTGGCTCACAGGTTTATGGCCCACAGTAGATGTTCAATATGTACTTGCTGAATGAATGACTGCCTTGGTACAAGGAAGTGGCAAGGGTTATGCATACACGATTTTATGCTTTTCTGGGTCCTGACTGTTTCTGTATACTGATGTGTGGTTTGGGTGTTTGAGTATGTTTTATTTAGGTGGTTTGCATATGTGAAGTCGAAAGAGGTAAGGTTGGTTGAAGGGTAATTATTTCTTGATGGAAGAATTATAAAAAGTATAAACAGATCAGCTATTGCCTAAGCAAACTCAGCTCTTCATTCCTGATCTACAATGCAAAGAGTATACAAAATAAGGTTTCATTAAAGAGTGACTGTCACATCAACAGGAAAGAGAACGAAGACCTGCTATGCAGTATTATTAGATATATTGAATTTGTTGTCACCAAGATCAACAAAATACTGCTTCAAAGGACTACACACTGTGACATAGAAATGGCTTTGCAATACAGAGCACTGCTCCGATACCATTTTTTTCATATTACTGTAATGGAGTTATACTTCTGGAAGAAATGAATATCAATTTATTGATGGCTTGGGTCACTATTAAAATAGTAACAAACTAATGACAAAGTATCTAGGATAATTATCCATTTTGGAAAAAAAATTAGAAACTTTTTATCATGTGATATGTTCACAACACAAAATAACTCTACATCATATGGTGTAAAATGGGACTTTTCCTATTACCTCGGCATTTCAGCTGAGGTCCTCATCCTGAGGATTAAGACCTACAAATGCCAAAAGGAAGTGCGAGACACACCTCTGCAGGACTTGCTAAAGGTAGAAATATTGGCCCCATGACTCTTACTCATCACTCTCTAACAGCCTAAGAATGAGGAGGAAATTCACTGGTGTAGATGGGCTCCATAAGAACCTCTTGTAGAGATGTGGGATGTCTGCCAGAAGGGGAGGCTGGCATCTCTTTCTTCAAACTGGATGACTTCCAAGCTGCTGAAACTCAGAATCTCCTCCTGCTCCTAGAACAGAGCTCAGAGGTGTTCTTGGGAGAACCTACTGCATGCCCCCCTAAAATATGGGCCATAGATCCTGATGATAGCCCTGACTTCAGGATTCTGAAGGCAGGAGGCTGACTGAAGCTGTCCATATGACAGGGCAAGGAGAAAGGGCAGATGGAGAAAGGAAGAAGCCCAATTTTTACCATCTGAAAGGGAAAGGATACTTGATTTCCTCCCACCCCAACCCACGTTCCTGGTGAAGGGGAGTTATGCATGCACCATATTGAAAGGACTATGCTCAAGAAGGCTGACTTCAAGGCAAGGGTCATACCCTTGTGTCAGGATCTGAGAGAAGGAAGTGATAAGAGGTCACCCAAAGAGTGTTTCATCCATGCTAGGGAATCCCTCCGTGTGTGAGGTCTTCCCAGGAACATCTCAAAAGAACATACCTCTGCACCACACAAAAGAGCTGGTATTTGCCTATTGCTGACAGAAGGCATTTGAAACCCATGACAGAAACCCTCCAACAGCACCAGCTATGTAACAAGCCCTCCTCTCTTTTCCTCTAGTCCTTCTTCTTAGTCCAGAGCTTGCCTGCTGCAGGAGCTTGAAGGAGAGGACAGGAGGCAAGAAAGGAAGTGCATGTAACTGGTTTATTGAATGGACTGCACTTGATGAATATAATAAAGGACTAGTTTTATTTTCCCCTTTTGCCACTGCCTTCAGACACATCTCAGATCTCCCTTCTCTTCCTGTTGGTGATAGCTTTGGCAGACACCCTGGCTTTCTGGCTTGTGATTATTTTCTTCTGGTAATGTTAGCATTTCTTTTTTTTCCCTCCCTCCTGTGTTATAAACTAGGAATAGGAAACGCGACACTAAAGGTAGAAACCACAAAAGTAAAGAACAGGTTCGTCTGTGTAAAAATAAAATGTTTTAACATCAAAAGCTTCATAAATAAAAACTGAAGGGCAACATGCAAAAGTGAAAAAAATATTTGAAATGTATACACCAGATGAAGAGTTCATCAGTTAACTCTTAGCAGTCAATGGGGCTAGATGGCAGGCAATCTCAGGTCCATGAAGTCTGCTACTATTGGGACCTAGAAGCCATGGGATTCAGGCGATTCATTTACATCTCTGAGCTTCAGTGTTCTCAGCTCCGAAGGGGGGGGGTGGTGGTCAATACCATTACCTACATCAGTGGGTTGTGGGGAGAATTAAATAAACTAATTTGTGTACAGCACTTAGCACAGTGTTTAGCAAAGAGTATGCATTCAAATAAACATCAGCTTTGTATCTTCATCACCATCATTAAATCTCCAAGTGGCTAGTTATGGGTAGTAAAAATCAATTTATGAGCATTCTTCCTCTTTATTTTTGTCTGTATTGCCATAATTTTCCACAATGAGTATGTGTTACTTCAGTGGGGAAAATACATGAACTATCTCAATTAAAAAAAATAAGAATAAAGGCATGTGTGAGCCTCTGCCAACTTTACAAAGTGGAGAAAGGCAGCTGCGTGTTTCTCACTTGGGCTAGAGTTGGTCATCCTATTTAGTTTGTTACAAAGAATGTCCCTCAGTTACTGAATAGGGAAAATGATTCTCTTCCAACATAGGCAAGAACCATCTGGTCATTCATTGATAGAAATAAATATCTGCACACGAATTATGTTTCCACTGATCAGTATATATACACACAAGACATGGGAAAGGCATAATAAAAACTTTAGAAAACATTCACAGGAAGAGAATCAAACTTTTTGTATCACGGCTTTGTGCCATGTTGTCACATCAGGTTTGACTTGTTTATCATATCACTTCATTTACTCTAATGAAAAATTACTCCTAGGACTCAGTCTCCTTTCCTGGCATCGCCACTCATTTCGGGCATCATTCTGTGAAAATAAGGCAAATGGAAAGATGCTGATGTCATTGTCAGATGGAGCAAAACCACAAGAGAGGCCCTGGCTCTGGTGCTCATTTAGGTTAGATCGAAGTAAGAGGGACGACTTCTGGGATGTATGTGTCACAGTTTTTGAAATGGCTGCCCTCCACAAACAAGCCCAATTTACAAGAGAAGAACATGTAAGGTGGGGGCGGGGGGGGCTTTCAATTTTTAAACTATGTTACTAAGTACACATTTGCTCCTAAACTTTCAAGCAGTGCTGAATAGCATTTGGATAGAGTTATAGCATTGCTTTAAACACACACGCACACCCTGACACACATACACCATGGAGGTAATCCAGTTACTCCTGCCGCGCAGATGTGCACAAGAATGCTCTAAGTGATTAAGACAGGGCTTTAAAGTTAGTTAATTAGAAACATCTCCCTTTGTATGATCAACACTGATACTAGCTTTGAGTTCTCATCGGCTAAATGTAAATTTGAATTTTAAGATGCATGAAACACTCTTTGGACCTGCTCTTGTGCTGAACTGTCTTGGAGTAAGGGCCTTCAGAATCCAAAGTTCTCTGGTCAGAACGAGCATTTTAAAAAAACCCAGAATTCTGCTCATCTGATATTATTAAACTGAGCTTCTCATAAATAGCATTTATCCTTTCTTGGAAGGAAAGATAACAAAAGTCGTAAGTGTAACATTTTAAAACCTATCTGGATAGGAAGAAATCATTGTCATTATAACAAAAACCACACTGCTCTTCCCTGATTATTGGCATGATCCTTTTTAAAAAGGCCATAGGATCATTGAGAGGGTAAAATATAATAATTTACAGGAAACTGTTCAGCATAGTGCTTGGCACAAGCAGTTGCTTAATAAAGTTTCAGTTTTACGGAAATGAAGGTGATTGCTAGAGAAAGTGAACCTAAACAGTTATAATAAGCCTGTACTTATTTTTAAATTCAAATTTTATTTTCAAAAGATTTAATAAATATCAAACTCCTGATCTACATGTTATATGGCGGAAAAAAAAAAAAAAAAACGTTTCTGCCATTGGAGATTTTAAAGGTACAGTTACAAGAAGCTCTCAAAGGTCAAGTGAGGCTGCTACCCACTGGCCTCATACTCCTTGACCCAAAGCCACATCCACAGAGAACACAAGGTCACTCCCAGTCTCCTGGGATCATGTTGACAAGACCATTCATTCACGGACTGGCAAAACCATCCAACTTCCCTGTTTTATTAAAGAATGGATCAGTTTAGGTCATCTTCTAACAAACATATGTTACTCTTCTATTGGAAAACAATATGGATGTACTCTTTGAAAGAGATACACTTTATCACTCCTGCCTTCTAGGATTAAAGAAGCTGCTGGTGTTAAGGGCAAAGACACTTATGTGCAAAACCTTCCGTCTTGTTTTATTTGTATTTTGTTCACAACTCCAGAGAGGTTGGTAACAGTGCCAATGAAATTTTGCTCTCACTGAAGTGTCACATACGTCCTAGAAATAGGAGTGGGAGGGAAGGTAGGGTATGTGAGTAAAAATCTTCATTAGAAGGGGGAGTGTTGCAAGGCACCTTTAGTAGCAAATTGCCTTGGACTCAGGATTATCACCTAATAGGTAAGTAGCCCCAGGCCAACAAGATAACCTAGTTGAGCCATTGGTTTTTCACTTATTAATGGGAACAACTTCTTAGAGTTATTTTAAGAATTAGTTGAAATGGTGTATGTATGACTGATGCAGAGCAGAGACTATACATCAGTAAATCTATACCGAGGCCACTTGTTTTAGAAAGAAAACACACTTGCTTAGACTAGATAAGCTGGATGCTGATGTTTTGGGTGCCATAACTAGAGAAAGTCTCCTAGAAAAGTTCCAGAACTAGTGATGAATTCAAATATTTTCTTATATTTATTTCTATTTCTGCTCTAAATAGCTACCATTGAATCCTTCACCTTGCACTGGTGGCTATCAGTGGTATTACTGGTCTAAAAACTTCCCAGATACTGGAGTGGTGAGGATGGAAAACTATGATGCCAACAACAACCCACAATCCTTTACCATATCTTCTCTTTTTTCTATTATTTTTCATTGGTGCAGCTGCATAAGGCACTCGAAGAAAACCAAGAATATCTAGGAAAAAAGTTTTTGGAGAAATCTGTTTTAAGCTGGATGTGAAGTGCAGAGATTTGAGGATGGGCCAATAAAAAACATGGTAGCTAAGCTCAGAGAGAGGAAGGTAATGAATAGGAAAGAATCTCATAACTAGAGAGCAATATCAAAATCTTCATTCTTTTTTTTTTTTTTTTAAGATTTTATTTATTTGACAGAGAGAGAGACAGTGAGAGCAGGAACACAAGCAGGGAGAGTGGGAGAGGGAGAAGCAGGCTCCCTGCTGAGCAAGGAGACCGATGCGGGGCTCGATCTCAGGACCCTGGGATCATGACCCGAGCCGAAGGCAGACACTCAACGACTGAGCCACCCAGGTGCCCCCAAAATCTTCATTCTTAAGAATGTTTTCTCCTCTTCAACTTCTTAGTCAAAACACTATCTAGTAATAACTTGTATTCAAGTACTGAGTAGTTTTCAACAGGTAGTCAGATATTAAGTGCCTATCGTGTTACCACCCATGTTTAACTAAAGGGTATTCTTGCCGTATGTCATAGAAAGTAAAAGAAAGTTGTTGGAAACATTGTCTCTTTTGGCATAATTTGTTTTGATTCTTTTCACTGTTCTTTAACTGCGTATGGTCACACAGGTAAACTACAAAAGCAACTCAATGTTATTGTGAGATAACATTATGATTTTATTGAAGAATGTTCTCTGTAAAAATAGTAATGCATTCATCAGTTTCTCAAAACCAGTTAGAATTATGGGGATGAACTAGTTGAAAAAGGTGTCTAGAGTAGACTGTACTTTGTTCATGGAAATAGATATTATCTTTCACAATAATAAAATCTACCCACAATGCCTTTTTTCAAGAACTTTTATACAACTAGAAAAACTTCAAAGAACAATTCTTTTTAAGTTTAAATCACAGGAGAGAGTCTGAATAATATTCAAGGCATAAATCATGTGTCACACATCTCCAAATCACCGATTATTAACCTGGGACCCTGAATGGTCTTCAGGGAGTCCCTTGTAATTATATGGAAAGTTGTGTGTGTATATGTGTGTACGTGTGTGTGTGTGGCATATACTTACATTTTTCTAAAGACTAGAGTCTGTTAAGTTCACCTAACTTCTAAAGGGATTTATAACACCCTCCTAGGGTTGAGAATTTCTTAATTCCTAAATATATTTTATATGACTGCTCTTTGTTAGGCACTCTGCTAAGCATGGGAGCATACTGAAGATGTGGTGCTTGACCTCTACATTTTAGAGTCTAGCAATTGTTGTGAATAGGGAGGTGGGGTGGAATCATCAATCTTACCATCCTGCTAACTACCTTTCTCTCCTAATTCAACCCCACCCCATCTAATCTTCTCTAGATCTCACACTCTCCTTGGGACAAATTCTTCTTCATATAATCCATATTGAATTCTACCACCACACATTCACTGATGTTGTTCAATCAAACTGAGGTGCCCGCTCTACTCTTAATGTTGAAAGGTTCAGTTCAAGATCTACCTTCCCCAAGGTGCTTTCTCTGAGACTCCAGAATGTTGATGACTACATATGCTCTGCTGCTTTTACGTAACTTCATTTTCCCTTCTGAACTAAGAGTAAGCTCTAGAAGGTAGGAATCACACCTTACAAACAGTATTTTTGTTTGTGTTCCTGCCTTGGTTGAGTCTACTCTAAATGCTCGTTTGTTTCCTGCTAGAGATAAATAGACTTTAGGACATCTCTCTGACCTAGATTAGAACAGAAGCATACAAAGATCTTAGAAGGAACCCAAAAGAAAAAGATGTTAAGAAAGGAGAGGAAAATAAATGACAAGCGAACAGTCAGCAAAAGAATACATGCCAAGAGAGACAGGAAGAAAAGTGTGCACTTGGAAGTACACCAGAGGTGCTGGGCTCTCCATGGAGGGTGATTGCAGATACACCACAAAGCTCTAGGAGTATTCTCAGACCTTAGGAGGTAGGCACAGTGCTGTTACTAATTGCATGCAGAAGAGAATCCTCATGGAACTTGTTCATGCCTGTGAGCAAAGCTGTAGCCAAGCTAAGTAAGAGGCACATTGTCTTCCTACAGCATGAATCTTAGTAGGAGATGGAGTCTGCCAAGATTCATAAAATGTACCCACTTCTGTTCATTCCAGTGGGAATGAATGCTATTGCCAAAGTTCATAATGCTGTGAGTCTTAAAGAGGACACAAATCAAAAGTTTTAAAGCACTTGAGGAGTTTTAAAATACTAATGATGTCTAGGACCCATCCCCAATGACTCTGATTCAATTGATCTGGGATAGCCCCTGGGCACTGGTATTTGTTTATACCAGGTGATTCTATGTGCCGCCAGAATGGAGAACTACTGTAATTGCCATCTAGGAAGAGAATTCGAGGACTTGGGGAGGAGGGTATAGTTGCAGGGGCAGGGGGGAAGTATGGATGGGTGGTGTTTATCTCTTTTTTCAAGGGAAGGTTATAACCGTAGAAGCAAAAACAGGATAGAAGGAGCAAACATGTGGCTACACGGACAGTGCTAAGAGTTGGTTTTATAAATTCCAACAAAGGAAAAGAGAAGTGTTTTTCATGAAGCTAGGAAAGAATATCCTTAATTTGTCAGTATCATCAAGAAGCCTCTAAGCTAAATTTTGGAAGGAGGAGAGGGAGAAAAAACCCTCAGACACAACTCATAAAACCTGAAACCTTGGGGGATAAAAAAAAAGGAGCAAGTGGTAAAAATACCCAGAAAATTTCAGGGAAAATAAAGGGAAACCAAAGAGAAGGGAAACTTTGAGACTAAGAGGTCTGTATACCAACACACAAGGTTGAACAAGATTGATTTAACTTGGAATTTTTATGCAAGAAGGTATGCTCTTAAAGGGTATGATTCACTTCCAAGGTACTGCAAGGGACCAGGGGAAGGGAAGCAGGTACTGACTAGGAATTTAAGTGCTGACTCCCTGCTACCCAGGAAGGCCATGCGGGTGGTGAGTACTGCTTTTGCTTTCTTGTCTCAGTGCCCATTCCACTTCTCACGGGCACTAGGCTCCTACCCTGGCCATGGCCACACTCACGGTCCAGCCTGAAGCCCAAGCCAAGGTGGATGTGTTCCATGATGACCTGTGTACCAAGACAGAGAACCTACTGGGGAGCTACTTCCCCAAGAAGATTTCTGAGTTGGATGCTTTTTTTTTTGAGAGAGAGAGAAAGTGGGTGGAGGAGGATGCAGGGGAGGGGCAGAGGGAGAGATACAGAATCTCAAGCTCCATGTGGAGCCTGACATGGGGCTGGATCTCACGACCCTGAGATCATGACCTGAGACGAAATCAAGAGCAGACACTTAACTGACTGAGCCACTCAGGTGCCCCTGAGTTGGATGCATTTTTAAAGGAGCCAGCTCTCAATGAAGCCAATCTGAGCAATCTGAAGGCCCAGTTGGACATCCCAATGCCTGATCCAGTCAAGGAGAAAGAGGAGGAGGAGCAGAAGAAAAAGCAGAAGGAAGAAGACAAAGATGAAAAGAAGAAAGGGGAAGAAGACGACAAAGGTCCTCCCTGTGGCCTAGTGAACTGCAATGAGAAGACTGCAGTCCTCCTTCAGTGTCTAAAGCCTGAGATCAAGGATGTCATTGAGCAGCTCAACCTGGTCACCGCAGCTGCAGATACCTCAGATCAAGGATGGGAACAATTTTGGACTGGCTGTCCAAGAGAAGGTGTTCAAACTGATGACAACCTTCAGACCAAGTTAGAAGCCTTCCACACTCAAACCTTCAAGTATTTCTCTCAGTGGGACGATGTTGTGAGCCAAGCAGCCCCATGTGGGTGACTACTGGCAGCTGGTGCACAAGCTCTGGATGAGGCAGAGGGCTAGGACATCCAATGGATGGTCATGGAGATCCTCAATGCTGTGTTATTACATCATCCTGAAAAGCTTTGAGAAGCTCAAGAAGCCCAGGGGAGAAAGAAAAGGAATGATCTATTGAGAATCTCCTCTCATTCTGTAATGGGCCCGGCAGAGACCTTCCTCTCTTTTACAAAGGATTCCAGATTTCCCCTGCCTTCAGCCTGTTGAAGTTTCTCCCTCCCCTTGCTTCTGAAGCATAATAAATAATCACACTATTGTTCTTCAAAAAAAAAAAAAAAAGAATGCAAGTGTTGAAGTATTAGGATTCTGGGTTCAAATCCTGGGCTTATCACTTATGATGGTGTAGCCTTGGGCAAGCAAGTGACTTTACTCCCCGAAGCCTCGGTGTCCTCATAGGTAAAATGGAAAGGATGATATCTATATTGTAAGAATTACTGTTAGTATATTTTGTATCAAATGAAATCATAGATATTAATGACCTAATATGGAATGTGGCACAGAGTAACCACTGAATAGTAGCTTTTTAATATTAGTGCTATTATTAAGAATAAACGCTGGCCAAAAGGAAAAAAAATTCATCCAAAAGAAAAAGATTTGCTCAAAGTAGGGAGCCATGGATATTACAAAGATCATAATATCTGTCTTGTAGGTTATAAACCCAAGGGTGAAAGCACTTTGGAGAGAAGAGAAAAAATGGTGGTGATCTATATCTATATACATACTTCTTCTTGGAAGTGCACTCCAGACTACCAGTCCAGGTAGAGGAGATGGTTTGGTAACAGAGACCATAAAACAGGCACAGAAGTAACATAAAGCAGTGGTGGGGGCCTTCAACCATGAGGACACCATCTGGAAGGCTTGCTTGGCAAAAACACAATATTGGATAAATTCTTGACTCACTTTGCTAAGAGTTTAAGCTCTGAAAAGGCAGATGAAGCAAGCAGGAAAACTACTTTTCTGGACTTAAATCAGACAATTAGAGATGGAGGGGTGAGTAGGGGGTGTGGAAATGATCAGGATCTTGAAAGAGAGCGGCCACTTAGCATCATGAAACTCTTAGCAACAGAGGAAAAACATGGAGAGTAAACAGAATTTGGTATATGCTTAGGTTGGAGAAACATTTCACAAATCTGAGAAATCTTTTCCTGTGGAAAAGATGGTGTGGGAAGTGGGGTCTGAGTGCAGCCACGTGCATGCAGAACAAAGCTGGGAAGAGTAGGTCTTCACATATCCGGGGTTCTTACACTGTCCGGGAGTGGAGTCACTTGTTTTCTGCTGATTGTTCTCTGTTCAAGAGGGTAGCATTGGAGTGAATGGATATACTGAGGGAATCTCATTTTGGATCATTCTAAGGTAAGCTATATGAACAATGAGAGCTGTCCCCTTGGATACAATGACCACTAAGATACCCGCCAATGAAAGATTCTTGGATTATGTCTTTAATCTCTCGCTAATTTAGAACAGAGGCCTGGACATAGCAATGCACGTCCGGCTTCCGGGCCTTAGATGACTGTGCCCCGGCAAGGATGGGTGTCTCACTCACATGCACACACACACCACTGCCCAGCCCCCTCCCACTGTGTTATGATTTGACTGCCTCGTGTACCAGCCTCTAAGCTCCAGGCATGATACTACCACCCTGCTTATTTATGCAGTGCGGCCCCTGGCACTGAATCAGTTAACCACTTGTTTTCAATTGCTATTCGGAGACTAGTGAGTGGCCTGTGTCTTAGGCCATCCTTTTTTAGTTAAGGTACAATGAAAGATGCTGGTTGCTGGATGCCACACTCAGCTTTGAATCCCATCTCTAGTCCATTTCCTCAGAAAATTCTATTTGGAAATGGAAACAGTTTAATTGAAGTTGCTGAGGATCCTCCTTCCACCCTACCAAAAGCACCACGTTTCATTTTTAAGGGGAGTTCAATTAAAGTCAATGTTGTTCTCTGGGTTCCTCTTTGTCCTTTAAATTACCTGGTGCTGAAGCCTCTGTTTTGTTTTGTTCTGTTTCATTTTTGTTTGAAGGGGAGGGGCTTGGAAATGACCACTTCAGTGACAGCCTGAAACAAATTCCCTTTTCTTGAGGTTGGTCTCTCAAGTACTTTCCCAATGCTCACTGACAAGGAAATTTATTCATTCTGATGTATAGCTTAGCTGTAGCCTCTAGTCATCCGTAATAATAGATAGCACTGCAACCCTCAACAGAAATGGTTTTTAAGCTCCAATATAACAAAAATACTCTATACTTCTTAAAAGCACACATGAAATAGTTTTCATTTCCTTATTCAACAGATTATACACCTTAAAAAAGCATTACATTTTAATCGCTGTTACAATTTAAATTTATAAAAAGGCTATAGTTATTTTATAATAAGAAACAATCACCAGCAAGTATCTATATGTCAAATGCAAAGAACATAATGGTTATCAATTCACAAGGGAACTTAATTTAAGTTAACACTTGACAGATGTTTAGAACCTTTGAGGCACATATCTGTCAAGTTTCAAAGAGGCCAATAATAATGGTGTAAGAAAAGTTTAAACATTTTCTTCATCACAACAGTTTTGAAAGAAGTATAGCTTATAATCTAGCTAGAAATAATCCTCAAAAAAATGAAATATCAGATCAATTTAAGTAGAGAATATTTACTCTGAAAATTCAGGTCCTTTTCCCTCTATTCCAGAAAGTTTAATGTAGGTTTGCTAAATGAAGCTGCAAAGAAATGGGCATTTGAAAGCAAAGGGGACTCCCTAAATCACCTGGCCCTTCCTTATTTTGCTGCATCTTTGTATTAAACTAATACCAGGATACCAGAGCATGTAATTTCCTGGTTAGTGGAAATCCCTCTAATCAGAATATTTAGAATTGTTGTCTCCTTTAACTGGACTCCTTTTGTATCATATACAACACAGAGGGAAATGCTATCATAACACTTCAATAGTTAAGTGACTTTATGAGAAAAATAGTTCCAAATGTTTCCTAAAACCCTCCAAACCGCACCAAAGAACATTATCGTAATATTATGTTTCCTCGTTGCCTCCATTATTTAAACTTGCCTCTCTTGAAATGATACTTGGATGAGAAACTTAGGTTTATGTAATGTATAAATTGTTTCAAAAGGAAAAGCCTTGGCTGCATAATTATTATATATGTAGACATGCCAGATAATTTAATGTCAATAGCTTTTCTTTATTAACTGACAAAAAAGTATACTTAACGCTTTTGATTACTAGAGCTTTTGGGAGAACTTATTTTTTGTGTCTCTAACCTAAGCTATCCAAATAGGCATTGTATAATTCTCTTAAGTTCAGTACTGAACACAAACAAAAACATCATAAATAATTACATATTACATCTAAAAGCTAGTTTTTGGCATAGTATGTATAACGCACATACACTGTATATCACTTATTAAAGTAGCATAACAATACATTTCAGTGAGTTCAGGATCAAAAAGCACCTTAATGGCAGGCTAACCTCAGATTCAGCTCTATGGGGCTCCCTCTGCAACCATAAGCTGCCCATTTGAAGTGCTTTTGCAACAGGCTTTCTGGGGGGTAATTACAGGTACATATATTGTTAAAAAAATAGCCTCGAAGTAGAAACAGCCCAAATGCCCATCAATAAATAAATGAATAAATAAATGGTAGCATAGACATACTATGAAATATTACTCGGACATAAAAAGGAATGAAGTAGTACTGATACACGATGGCAGATGGATGAACTCTGAAAACATTATGCTAAAGAAAGTAGCCAGGCACAAAAGTCACATGTGGTTCGATTTCATCTATAGGAAGAGGTCAATCCAGAGACAGAACACAGAGTGGTGGTTGCCAGGGCAGGGGCGAGGGAGGTAGGGGGAGAACGTGCTTAATGGGGAAGGGGTTTTTCTTTGGAGATGGAAATGTTCCAGAACTAGACAGAAGTGGTGGTGGCCTAACTGCCAATGAACTGTTCACTTGAAAATGGATAAATTTTATGTTATATCAGTTTCATCTCAACATGTTTTTGCAAAAATTGAGTAGAAAATATTTACCATCTACCCATAAGAAGCTGTCCTTCAGTGCTGATTGGAACAATGAATGGCATGGGCACTCTCTGTGTGGGTGTCCCCTCACCCTTCACTCAAGGCTGGCTTGTCTGCAGGCCGGGGAGGGGGTGTGCACCCAAAGCAGAGGGATCTGAGGGTGGCAGCACCCGCGTCACACCAGCCCGAAGGAGATGCTCAGGGCTGTGGGGGCAGGGACAGAAAACAAACAAATGCCCCGGGCCTCTCTGTTCTGTTTTAAACTTTGAAGAACAATCCTTCTGAAATTTTACATACAGTATTTCACAGACACATGTTTCAGATAACCATCTCAGAATGTAATCTAACACTCATCAATGACTAAGGAAAACAATTTTCTACTTTATTATCAAACCTTTTTAGACATATGTAATGCATTCGGGCAAAAAGAGAAAAGGATTCTGGAATTTTGGCAATTTGATAGAATGGATACAGAAATCTCCTTAGAACGACTCAATGGTTCAATTCTCATTAAAAGACTTTCTGTAACACAACGCTTCAACTGCTAGATGATTTTAGAAGAAAAAATATACCACTGCTTCCATTTCGGAAAGAGTGTGGACTTGAAATTAGAAGCACTTGGCTCAAATCTCAACTCTGCCACTCACTGTGTGACCTTGGTAAAAAAAAATCGGTCTCTTCTGAGCCTCAGTTTCTTTAACATGAGAATGGTGATGATGCCTTCACTTTGTGAATTAAATTATAATGGCTATGCCTGACCTACTGCAAGTGCTCAAGAAATGTATTTTCGTAACCTCACCTGCTTCTTTCCCCAGTAAAAAATATTTATTCATAATCATTCATTGTTGTGAACATCATATAAACTCTATAACCAAGAATGGTTATACTGTTCTAGAATAGGAGTTTGTCCCCTATACTTTGAGACATTTCACAGCATTTGGATACATACATATAAATTGAGGAGTAGAGAGGGAGACAGATAATTAGGTAGCAAACAGTTTGGAAAATGTCCTCAAAAGATGTTGTGTATGGGTAAATTCAGAATCTAGGAGTTATTCCCCATAGTTATGGTGACACAGCTATGACAGTTATAGTGACGTAAGGTAGAACAACATATCCCATCCCAGGGAGACAGAAAGCATGATACTCTCTAAGTATTAGTTCTACAAATGTTTTGCTTCTCCAATAGTTTAAAAACAAGAATATAACTCTCTCTATACCCATACAACATTTAAAAACATGAGATAAAATGTTGTAGTTTCCTTTTAAGCAATTTAGCCATTCTTGGGTACTTTTACAAAAATAAGAAGCAATTGCAGAGTACCCAATATTGTGTGTGATGGAACATTCAAAAATAATTAAGAGAATACTGTTCATGCTCTCTGAGGAACTTATGGTGTGGGGGACAACAACAACAATGAGACTTGAAAAATACAGACTTTCATAAAACTTGAAAAATGATTCCTATTTTTTCCTGTAGACTTGCCACACAATTTTAACCTGATACTATATAGGAAATTTAACATGGATTTTAAACCTCAATAGAAATTAAATTTAAATTAAATTAAAAATAAGGAATGATGTGTGATTTTATATTATTTTTAAAAAGAGTATGAAGGAGCCTAAGATAAAGAGAAAGAGACCATTTATACGATAGTAAACACAACATGTAAAAGAGTATTTGTTTTTACTTACTTTGTGTGAAAAATCATCCTTCTCCCTGCTATTTATGTAACTTTTGATTTTGGTGACTACACAATTAAAATTTTTATAGAGCCACAGAATTGAGATTGGAGAGGAACCAGATAAATTGTTTAATTTTATGCCCTCATTTTTAAGATGGGGAGCCAAAGGTCTAAAATGCATCTTTTCCCAAAGATGGGGAGCCAAAGGTCTAAAAAGCATCTTTCCCAAAGTGTGTTCTAGAAAATACTAGTTCCTCAGGATTCTAGTTCCTCTATGAGTTAAAAATCATCATCATCATCATCATCATCTGTGGTTAAATATTAGGTTTTAGAAATATTAGATTAAATAAAGTTAGATTTATTTTCTTCAGGGATTCTCAGACTTGAATACGAATGTGCTTTGTGAATATTTATAGGGAGATGAAGTGTGCAGAGCTGCTCCCTTCACCCCCCCCTTCTTTTTTTAAAAAAAGGAGCATTTCATGGAACTACATGTATAGAACACATTTTAGGGAACACTACTCTAGAAAATTTAACTCAAAGATACAACTATGTGACCTTTGACTCTATCAAGGAATTAGAACCATGTCTTCAGGCTTCTGGGTTAGGGAGTCTTCTACTATCATCACACTGATACCCCTCCCCGAAAGAGTAAAAACAAGTCTGAGGTTGCCTCCAAAATAAACAAGTTTGGCAAGCTATATTCTGTGGTAAGTTATTTTGTTCAGCAATGGAAAATAAAAATGCATTTTCTGAGAAATAGTCACAAATCAAATATGCCATTTGCTTATAGATCTGGGGAGTAATGCCATCATGTCCTTGGTATCATCCCATATAGCCACAATCTTGTCCCAACTTCTGCCTGGGTTCACTCCTATTTTTAAGTGGAGGTTTACGGGGACCAGAAAAGCAAAGGAGCAACACTGGGTGCTGTAACACCCACTTCCATATACTGATCAGCACTGGCCTTGGCTTTCTTAAACTTCTTTCAACTGACTTTTTTTTTTAAAGTTGACCCAGTAGGCTGAAGTCTTAGAAACTTGTACTTTGGAAAACATTTGATGAAATGTCATTGAAGCTACTTGTATACTTCTGGAAAATTATGGATGACTTGCTGAGGACCTGGTCTGCTTTAAGAAATATATGCCATTCAGAGTGATAAAAACGGGGGGTACATATTCTCAGTAGCTATAGCAAAGGCTTATGCAAGAAATACGTCCCTTTTGCCTCCATGGACTTCTTTTTTTCTTTAAATATCCCACAAAAGAAGGGAATGAAAGTTGACTTTTGGAATACCTTTAAATTTTTCTTAAAGTTCAAAGCAGAAAATGCCCCGTATTCAGTTTCAACTTTACATGCTAGTGTGTGCAAATGTGCATGCGTATGTGTATGGCAGCAATAATTGTACCACACTCAGGATACAACAAACCCTCAAGACTATTGTTTAAAAGAAACTGTGCCCTCATGATTGTTCTACTTCATTATCACTTATTTCTGCATTAGTTAATTTGCACTTGAGGTTGTTCATTTATTCCACTAGACTTATGCTACTTTCTAAAAGAAGAAAACAATGTTATAATTTTTTTTTTCCATTTGCCCTACTTGGAGATCTAGGGCTCCAAGTTGTTTTATAAGGACACTCTCCTCTCGTCTACTGTATACACTAAAAGCATCTATGCCAGTAAGCTATATATCACTAAGATCCTAAAAGTTCATGGCCGTAAAGATAAGAGGATCTTGAAGTCAGGTGTCAGAAAATCCATAACTGGAATGAAAGAAAAGACACAGAAAGAAGGATGGGACGGAGCAAAATAAGAGTTTATGAGGAAAGAAGCTTAAGTAGGTGAAAGTCTAGAATCCCCAGGGTGGGGGACTGAAAAGGGAGACTTCAAAGAAAGGACTCAGTTATCAGATGATGGAAAGAACTCAAACCCAAATACTGACACACCTGTTAGTGGCTCAAAGCTCCTTAACCAACACAGAAAATGCAGGGCATGACTCTCAGAGAGTGAGACGGATTTATCATTATTTTTCATTTTGCTAAAAGAAATACATTGAAATAACTTCTCTCTTCCAAAATGTACTCCAATTAGGTTGATATCCCTGGAAACATGTGAGTACGTTTTCGGTCTCTGGAGGCGATCACATACTTTTTTCTTCCATTCAGTCATTCATTCATTGACTATGCCAGATACTGTCACTGCCCTTGGGAATTTCACAATCCATTATAATAAATATGCTCAAAATTACTAAATTTGGGGGTTGAGGCATTTTAACTCATGACCAGAAGTTAGCGTTCAAAAGCGACTAACTGTGATGACTAAGTTGAGTAATATCTTAGGTCACAATAAGTAACAAAACTGGTTTTCCTGGGTGGTTCCTGAACTATTAGTGGAGGAGATTTCCCAACATATTTTAAGAAATAACATCAGTACTGAAATAATTGTAGTTTTGTGAGAGCACAGTTTGAAGAGTAATGCTTGCTCATCTGAATGAATAATTCAAGAGAAAAATATTCTGTCATATACAAATGGTGTACAATACACTTTCCGAATGAAGCTGTTTAAAGCATAACCCATGCTTTTAGGACACTTATGTCTCAAGAGAAAACAGCTGGAGTGAACCATAATATAAGACCGACTCTAAGCACCATACCTGTTCTTAACTACCAGCAAATCTCATTAGTGTCTTATATTTGGCACTGTTCTGTGGATACAGTGATAAACAAAATGTGGCCATGACTGCAAGGAGTTCACAATCTAGTGAAGTAAATAAAAGAGGTGAAAAGGAGAATTTTAGTGTTGTGTAATGAGGGCTAGGATTGGAGTGGGTGCAGAGCATGCTGGAGCATGGAACCAATTTAGAGGAGGCTTCTTAGGGGCTCTGCAGGATAAATGAGAGTGAGCCCTGGAAGGAAGGAAGGATGCATTTCAGGCAGATAAGGGAAGATGGGGAGGTGGAGGCAAGGGAGAGAAGGTCCTGTCTGGGAGTTTGGTTCCCCATGACAGGATCTGTGTGTGTATGGGGAGACGGGACGAGAGTGCTGAGAAAGAAGAGACTGGGGAGATAATTATGAAGGCCCCATAATATGCTCTGCTATGGAGTGTGGCCTTTGTTGAGGTGGCTAGAACACCACAAATGACTCTCTGTGCGAGTTTCTAGAGGAGATGCCTTTGGGTTGGTATGTTTTTTGAAGGGAAACTTTCGACAGTTTGAATGACATTTCAGGATAGGCAGGCCTGCTGGGTGGAGAGAAAAAAAAAGAAACTAAGGACTAGGCTGCATACAGGCTCTGGGGTCAGTATTAGACAAAGTATGGAGGAGAGAAGTCAGTCCAGCTTGAAGAAGGGACGGGGGTAAGAAAGAAGTGAGATTAGATAAGAGAATGTGGAAGGCCTTCAGGGCAGAGGACATGCTAAGGAGCTTAGATGTTATTCAGCCAATGGGTGAGCTTGAATCTGGATGAACAGAAAATAGTAGCCTCATTTACAGGAAAAACAAAACAAAACAAGACAAGAACAAACAATGATTGCAAAAGCAGAGACAGAAAGAGGAAGAGAAGCTGGTCTTAGAAAGAAAATGAAGAGTTCGGTGTTGGTCTTGTATCATGGATTCATCATACCTCCCAAGATCCTAAGTACTGAAAAGGGAACTTGAACTTATCTCCTTTTGGTGAGTCTTGCATGGCCTGACAGTTGCAAAAAAAAGCCACCTGTCCACAAAAATCTATTCAAGACACCAAAGGGTCTCATAAAGGCATCACAATGGCTAACCTGGGTTAAGAGCTTCTAGGCACAGATAGTCAACCCAATCTAAGCCTTTTTAGGTCACCCGAAAAAGCATCTGTCTCCCCCACCCCTTCTTATTTTCTCTGATGGGAAATATTTGAACATCTCATTCATTCATTTTTGAAATGACCACAGTTTGGAGTGGTTAGTTTCTATACTGAGTAGAGTCTTTGAAGTGTGTCAATATGTATGTGTGTGAATATATGTATGTTCAACCAAGCATAAGATGAGTAAAGTCTCATTAGAAAATATGGAATAAACAGGTTCTTTCTGAAAGTAGCCCAACAAGGTAAAGCTCTTACGCCAGCATCTTTTTGTTGTCACTTCCTCGCTAACTAACCAATAGTCCTAAATCATCTACTCTGTCATCAGTTACCAGAGAAGCAAATCATTTGAGAGGAGTTGCTTATAATTAATTGAACTTGCCTTGACTTTTGTAGATGGTATAAAGCCACCTTTATACAGCCCTATGTGGAATGACACTGCTTCAGGAGAAAGGACAATGGCTATGAAAATCTTTTAGTGTACGCTACCTGTCAAATCGGTGAACTGAACCCCAGCATCATATCAGTTTTGTTAGAGCAGTGGTATTTGCTAAATTAGGGCAGGAGACAGGCTTTTTTATATTTTTTCCTTTTGGATACTCAGATCAAAAGAAAGGTGTACCCTTTATTTTTAATCCCATTACTTCACATGAGCCCAGACAGAACATCAAAGACAAGGTATGCAGGTTTAACCATTAGCACAAACATAATCCAAAGTTGAAAATCTCTTCCAGATAGCTACCTCACTTTGAAATAGACCACATTTGTGTTATTCGAAGTCAATATTACTCTCTACTGTGTTTTAATTTTCACTGTACTTAAAAAGAAAAAATATCCAAGATATGTGATTTTGCCTTACAGCATCAAGCATAAGTTTGTAGGACAATCTAATATTATTAGAATAAATGCAATTCACATCTACTTTTTTTTTTTTTTAAGTTGGCTCAGACGTCCATCTCAATTTCATGAAAGGGAAGAAAGTGAATGAAATGCAGTTGCAAATCGTATTTGAGGAGGGCAATGCTTCTCCACATCTGAAGTCTATTGAAAGCTCATGAGTAAGAACTTGGGTAACAAATCCTTTCTGTTCAAAAGATGTGTCAGTGGAGAAATTCTCAGAAAACAGCACACAATTCATCAGAAATCACGCATTTCTTTTCCAAACCAGATAATAAAAGAAAGTTGCTGTTCTGAATTCTTTCCAAGGGGAACTAAATATAAGTACATAAAATAATTCATAGAGGTTTTGCATTAGAAAATGTACCATAAACAGGGCAGAGAGGTTGAAAAAAATATTGAACAACTAGTTACAACAATGTGACTTTCACTTGTAGGCAGCAGAAACTAAAGATTTTAACGTAATTGGCTTGTACTGGGCAATATTTTAAAAAGGTTAGTTTAGCCATAGTGCACAGGAAACCTTAGATGTGGAGCAAAAGGTAAGCGGTTAAGGCTAGAAGTGGAGCAAAGTAAAAGACAAGGCTGTTACACCCCTCAGGCTTTATTATGTTAGTTCCAACAAGAATTGAAGAGAGAGCCAGCTGTGAGACACACTTTCTAACCAGTTATGATACACAGTCACTGCTGATTTCACAACTTTGAAATCACCAAATCTGATGGTAGTATGAACTATTTATAAGTTCACATGAATGGTTAGAGGAGACCATCTCCTGAACATGGAAATGAGGGGCTGTCCTCTGTATTACATGTAGAGAATCATAACCAATCTCTAGGATCAGGCTCCCCATGTGGACCTCAACAGGCAACTGAAGGACACTACCAAATCAAAACATTTAAGACCCAAGACCAACAGACTGGATACTGAAAAATGAGAAATGATAGTAACATCATCAGACCAAAAGCCCCTGTTAATTTTATTAATACATCAGTTCCCTATTTGGACAGAATAAAATATTAGCTAAACAAGAAATGGTAAAAGTTAACAAACTAAGGATTATTTTGTTTTTCGTTATTTTGTTGTTGTTGTTATTTTCCGCTACGGTTTTTTGCTGAAGGGTAGAGAGATATGATCCACTATTGTATCAAAAATCTATTTTTACTCTTACAGCAAGTTAAATTAGATGAAACGTAAAACCATTTTTCTAAATATGAATCCTAAGACTGTATAATATGACACAGCATACTTTAAGAAGAAAAGCCACCCAGAGAACTTCAATGACTCTTCAGCTTTGAGGTCAGTGAGCTTGAGTCTTTTTAAAACCTGACAAGGTCATATAATATAGAAAAGTAAGCAGAAAAGGCTAAAGAGAGAAGGTTTTTCTTAGAAGTCTGTCCAGTTAACTCTCATTAAATTAAATATTACTGAAAATCGTCAACTCTTAGGGTCCTCCACCATAATTAGGGCAAGAGAGAGAAAGACACAAGGCAGTTTTGGGGGAGGGGGAGAGTAGATAGATAGGAACTAAGTACTTTCATATATTCATTTTCTTTTGAGGAATGTAACACTCCTTTCGAAAACCCTCTGAAATGCACCACTATCTATTATTTAATATTTGTCTTGTCTGTCTGTCTGTTTCTCTCCGTGAGCAGATTAATCATAGAGGTAGCCTCTCTCAGGATTATAAATCAAAAGTCGAGATCATCTGGAAAAAGAGGTGTTCAAAAACCAGGACTGATATGAGTGACTTGAGACAAGAGATCCATCCTGAAAGCACTACACAAAGGCAGTGAGGAGAGTGCCTATAGTCAGAACGAAGGCAGAGGCGGGACTCCTACAATCTGTAGACAGTCTTTCTTTTTTATGCTAAGTTATAAGCCACCCACAATATTTATATCAATGTTGAGCTCACCTTTCTGAAATTCATGATGAAATCATCATGCAAAGATTTTTTTTTTTAGATTTTTTTATTTATTTGACAGCGAGAGAGGGAACACAAGCAGCGGGAGTGGGAGAGGGAGAAGCATGCCTCCTGCGGAGCAGGGAGCCTGATGCAGGGCTCGATCCCAGGACCCTGGGATCATGACCCGAGCTGAAGGCAGACGCTTAACGACTGAGCCACCCAGGTGCCCCAAAGATTGTTTTCTTTTAAGATTTATTTATTTATTTGAGAGAGAGAGAGAGCATACATGTGAGTGGGGAGAGGGGCACACGGAGAGGCAGAGAGAGAATCTTCAAGCAGACTCCATGCTCAATGTGGAGGCCGATGCAAGTCTAGATCCCAGGACCCTGAGATCACGACCTAAGTCGAAATCAAGAGTTGGGTGCTTACCCGACTGAGCCACCCAGGCACCCCATCACGCAAAGATTCTAGAATCCTACAAATGTCTCTAATTTGGGATAGAACTGATATGATTTGAAGATTTCGAAAATGCCAATTGGGTTCTATTCCTCACTGAATACAGTACTTTTCTGCCAACTGCTGCCACTGTCATCTCTATATTCTTTCTATGACTTCATGCAAATTTCCAGCTTGATTTTTCGGTCATACACTTGATATGCAATTCATTATAAAAAATCAAAGATAATTATGAAGAAAGTTAAATGTTAAGGAAATTATGTATGGAGTACTGACCACCTGCAATTATCTGGCTTATGTATATTCTCACAGCTAATTGAACGCTGAAGTGGCTTTCTGTCATCCTATATAGTAAGATTAAGATTTTTGTTCTCCATTTGTGAAGCCATTCACCTGTTTGTGCCAAACCACCGTTCTTGGTAGAGAGACAATGAGGCACTTGATCCTTCTATTCAAAGCATGGTATGATAGCAGTAAGACAAAAAGAAAAAAATTAACTACTTAAATGAAAATTGCAGTTCTTGGGAACTTCAAGGATTTTAATGACATGTCAGGAATCCTTTTGCATAGATACTACACTATCTCTATAAATGCCTGAATGAATATCCATATTCAGAGGGGAAAGCAAGCAGTTAGACCAGTTTAACATGCTTTGTAAATTAATTATGACAGCAACATGTGCAAGTGGGTATTTGCTGCTATTGAATAACATTTTATGGTAGCACCCTTCCAGAATTGTTTATAATTATTATTATTATATAATCATTGTCATTAGAAAGAGATCATTAAAGGGAAACTGACATTTGCTTTTCATCTTGAAAACATATTTCACATTCTTGAACTTAACCTGATGTGCCATCAAGAGATGGAAATCCAATCCGTTATCACTCACTCAACAATGCAAAGCAATTGTAACTTGTGGAAAGTTATCTCTTAACTATTAAGGGAAATACCAAATCATTCTATGCCATTGGATTAATTCTTGGGAAGTTCACTGAGTCTTTGAAGAAAGAAATAGGCTGATGTTTCAGACCAGATGATAGAATGTTATTTCTCACATTGGTTTGAAATCTATTTTAACACAGTGAAGACACAAAGTATGTACTAAATGCCCAGTGGATGCCTCATCAGATTAGTTGCTGAAAAGGAATAATACAAGGGCCCCAGGGAGTCAATAAACTAATGTGGAGCTAGATGTACATACCTCAAACAGCTAGGGAGTAACATAATATGTTATGTAGTCAAGTGATGAACTGAGTGATTAATATACATGGACTATAGGAATTCAGAGAGGGGAAAGAATAATGGAGGATGGTTACATGCCAAATGTAGAAAATGGGCTTTCCTCTTCCTTTCTTTCAGAAAATCAGTCACTGCACAAATATTTGTTGAGCTCTTACTATATGTTAGGAGCAGTGGCAAACAAGGTTGAGAGAGTCTGGTGGTGTTTACAGGCTACTTGAGGGTAGTGGAGCTGTGTGGAGGGTCAGTAAACCCATAATTACAAAATAAATTATTATAATTAAGATTATTAAGAAATTAATTAAATTTCTACACAGAATATAAGTGCAGCTTTAAAGTAGATCATGGGAAATGTTATTCCTCTTTAAAATAAACCAAAGAGCCCCAAGTCCCATGATTTAACTTTATCTCATTAGTTGTTGACTGTGATCCCAGTTCAATGGTATACAGGAGTGCCATGATCTCCTGGTTCCCTTCATCTAAGCCCTTCTACTGTCACATCCCCACCATCCCCAACCCGTTGCCTTCTGCATGTGCGTGCTTGCCTGCCCCACCCCCTCTCACACACACACACACACACAGGAGTTCTTATCTGTGATACACATTTTCACATCGGAACATCTACTTTGTAACTCATAGTTAAAGTGATGGGGTAGCTAAATCTTCAGAAGAAAGTGAAGAGACAGTTTGCCTACTGGTGTTAGCATTTGCTGTAGCTATTCCTGGCACTGGGCAACACATGTTTTTAATAAACTTGTAAAAACAGTGTAGATCTAGCTGTAAATATGTTTTGCTTGGTAATGTAGGCTGAATATAATGATCAGATTGACAGTTGTTGGGTTTTTTCCCCCCCCCTCTAAAAAAATCACAGTAAGATACAAAGAGAAATAGTTTGAATGATGAGGCCCAAGACAGTATCATGATACCAACACTGCATTGATAATTATTGTTTATGACAACAGTCAATTTACAGTAAAAACATGCTGCTGTTCTCCTTGTTCACAGCATTACATGTTTTGTTTAGTCTCTTAGAAATATCCAGCTCCATGTGAAGTAGCCTATATCTATAATTAGAACTAGGCCACACAATCAGATGCCTGTCAATATCGTGCTAAGCAGCTAAAAAACAGAATAAAGTTTGAAGACACGGATACATGACTTGGAGAAATTATTCTTTAAAGTAAAATATTTACTTTGATTTTCAATGTTATCAAACAATGCAATGGCCACAAAAAAAGATATGCAAAGAATTGGTAAAAATATATACGTAATAACTAAAATAATAAGTCATCTACTAACAGGACATTAACCATCAGTGAGTTAAATCCAAATTTGGTATAATGTCATTTAAAAACTTTACACAGATATTCAACAGAAACTTTATGAGGTTTTAAACTTCATTTTGTAGGACGAAAAGACATAGTCTATACAAATCCATTTATTATCAATTACTTGTCAAAAAGGTTCTTTTTTAATAGCTAAAGAATTACTGTGGCATTCAGAATACAGTCACACTGACTGTCAGCAGCCTAATACTGCTTGATGGTAAAATATCAGAGACCCATATTTCCTAGATTTGGAATACCTGAACCAAAAATTATATTTAGTATAGCAAAAGAAATCCATTGTATACATAGGTGGATACAATGAAGTAATCCATCTATTTACTAAAGATATGGTAGGTGCATAATAGATTTAAGTATTATCATAGGTAATGTGGGAGTGGAAGAGAAGGAAGAAATTAAGATTTATAAAACAAAATGCTCTGCTCTAGAACCTCACAATCTAGATAGAACATTTACAGAGAGCCACAGATCTATAGATCTTCTTATCAAATAATAAGAGTAATAATAATGATATGTAGGTTTGGAATTAAGTCCTAATCAGAGTTAATACTGATTAACTTCACTGTCACACTTTTGTTTTTCTGCTGACAAAAAAGAACTGCTAAGAGATCTTTTGAAAATTAACTACAAAACGAGAACAAGGTAAATTGTTAGAACACGAACTACTTTCAAATTTTATATAGGCTGTCGGGAGGAAAATGTTCTGTATGTCCCCAAAGGGAAGTGGGAAGAACAATGAAGGAAGCTATAAGGAGAGAGATTTTGGCTCCAGGGAAAAATGAATTCTAATAATCAGAGTTGCCCAAAAATAAGTCAACCGGTTTAGTAGGTAATGAGTTCTCTACTATTGCATGAAGCAAGTACTGGCTGGGCTTCTCCTTGGTGGAGATGGTATAGACAGTATCAAAATAGTTGGGAGGGAATGCCTGTACGATTCAGTGGATTAAATGTTAGTAATAACGATGATGGTGAGGGTGATAGATTTACAAAACATACAACTTGAAATCTGAGACAAAAAGGGCAACTGATTTTTTAAAAACCCACTTTTCCTTTATTCTTTTTAAAATGACAGTACCTGAGTTTTAACAGTTTACCTAACTTTTATAGGAATCTATAAATCTTTCCCCAAATAAATTTACATCTTAATATTTGTGAGTAGTCAGCTGCACTGGTGAAGCTGGTTCACTTTCCTTTCGGTCAGTGCAGTTGTGTGTCCACGCCCCACCACACACAGTTCATTTTGCCTTCACTGTTTCAGAGTATACATATTATTTTTCAGCTTTTTTTTCTTTCCATGTAACTATATCATGGACATCTTTCTGATCAGTAAATATGAACCTATTTCATTCTTTTTAACAATGGCATACGTAGAATTCCACCGAATGTATATATATCATAATCTATATAAACAGATATTTAGGTTGCCTCTAAAACATTACTTCGAAAATAATGCAAAAGATAACCATCATCCTTTTATATTCATCTTCACGTTATGCTACTGTATCTTTAGGAAAGACAACTATAAATGGGATTATTAGGTCATAAAGCAAGCACATTACACATTTTGATAGAAACTGCCAAGTTGCCTCCGAGTTGTAATAATGCCCTAGCAACCAGGTAGGAAATACCCCTTCCAATAACTTTGCACTTTCCTGATCATTACCATGCATGAGGTATCATGAAAGGACCATAAGAGTTGCACAAAAGAACATGCTGTTTCTCCCCATAATCTAGTTGGAGAGATTTAAAAAATACACATAGGGGCGCCTGGGTGGCTCAGTTGGTTAAGCGACTGCCTTCGGCTCAGGTCATGATCCTGGAGTCCCTGGATCGAGTCCCTGGATCGAGTCCCGCATCGGGCTCCCTGCTCAGCAGGGAGTCTGCTTCTCCCTCTGACCCTCCCCTCCTCATGCTCTCTATCTCATTCTCTCTCAAATAAATAAATAAAATCTTTTTAAAAAAATACACATAATAATACAAAGTGGAATAAAAAAGTAGTTGAGACAGAAAATGTTGTGTCGGGAAGTAAAGGCGACTGACTGTGAGGTTTGGGACAGCAGGAAGGATTCGGACAGAGCTGTGAAGAACCAGAAGGACCCTGAAGGGCAAAGAAAAGGTGGAGGCGCATCTTAGTGGGGCGCGTGCTTTCCAGTGCTGGTGTGAGATCATCTTAGCGAAAGCAGAAGATTTAAGGAGGTGAAACAGGTTCACATTTTATTCTCTCTTACATTGCCTTCTTTTTCTTCATATCACTTACAACTACCCCAAATTACGTATACTGTATATTATTATACACTACATATTAGTGTATAGTAGTATTACATGCTATACAATATACACTAATGTCTATTATTATACATTATATAGTGACATGGTCACTTGTTTATCGCCCGTGTCCTCGCCACTCCACAGGGGTGGTTGACTGTTGTGTTCACTGCTGAGTCTCCAGAAGCTGAGCCAGGCCAGCACACAGTAGATCCTCAGGAAATGAGTTTGCTGAGGAATAAATGTCAATGTCATGATGACATCACTAAGAGGAATCAGGAATCGCAGGTTAAAGAGTGGATTTACAGGACTTAATGGCAACTGGAAAGTAACAACAGGATGAAACCAGGAGTATGAAGTGGTGAAATGCAGTGGTGTTTGTGGAAACTTAACCTGGTTTTGTTATGCAAGATGGACTGGTCTGGTGGCAGAACTGGAAGGCCAGCAAAGAGATTATTACAGTACTGCAGGGGTCAAGAAAACAAACCTGAGAGTGGGTGGAAGGAATATCCTGAAGGGAAGAGCAAAGGCTTGGTGACAAAATGACTAATGACAGCTACCATTTAAGTCAGTGCTTAAGTTGTGCTTATTTTGTGTTAAACACTGCACACTTATTTAATCCTGTGAGATAGGTATCATCATCCGAGTTTTTTAAAAGAGGAGACTGAGATACAGAAAGGTTAAGGAGCTCACTCAAAGTCACACAGTAAGTACGACCCCCCCTCCCCCCCACCCCCGCTGGAATCATTCCTAATTCTATGTCTGTAAAGCCTGTACTAGTTCCCTTATTTTAAAGGAATATGCATGGGCTCTCGGCATAGGGGAGAGGATTCTGGTCATGCAGTGATACTGCACATACATATTCATGTCCAAACTCTGGTATTCCCAAGGAAGAAGAAAATGATCCAGTGTGCGCTAGGTCAGTGTTTTCATGACCAAATCAATTTCGTGGGTCATGATCAGCATTTTGAAAAGAAATGAAATAGAGAACATAAAGAGAAAAGAAAACATTAAAATGAATCACTTGTAGTATTGTTTCATGGAACTTTTGTTTCAGATATATACGCTTGTGTGTACTGTTTTGCTGAAAGCTCGATTACAGTATCTTGGATGTGAAAGAGGCATCATAGTTTACAGATCCTCACTGCAACCTGGTGTTCCCATCTTTATTTTCAGAATGAAGAAGCTGCGGTTCAGAATGGCAGAGCCAGGACTTGATACCAGGGCTCTCTCTCCCAACGACAGGCTCCTCTTTCCAGCACACTAGCTCGGTATCATCAAAATGGGAAGGCAAGTTCAACAGAGCTGCTTCTTTTTCTTCATTTAGCCAAGGCCAGGCCAAGAGGGTCTGTAAGCCTTTTGCCCATCAGCATGTGCAGAAACATTAAGGCTCATCTCGTTTTGTTTCAAGAAATTAGAAGAAAACAAACCCTTTTAGGTAGAGCTATAGTCTAGATACTCTACCAGAAAAACTGATATTAAAACAAAATCTCCCTGCCTGGGCTCAGGTCCTTAGAAGAGATGAAGAAAGAAGCCCCATGATCTGAAGACCCAGCACAGAGAAGGTTCTTTGCTTATATTCTGATAAATATATTTATGAAAGGAAAATTATAAAGGGAATTCTATTCTCCCGTGGACTTTTAAAGCCTCCCAGAAGTTAGAACTGGCAGGTGCCTTAGAAATCATTTAGTCCACCCTCACATTACAAAAGAGTCTGCAACAGAAGCCCACAAGAGGTTAAGTGAACCCAAAGTCACAGAGCTAATGAGTAGCAGTGTCCCCAAGAACAAAATCTCACTAACACTCTTGTTCTTAGATAAATCACAGCTTTTTCAAGAAATGTGAAAGAGGTGTAGCTAAAGGTCAATAAGGAGTTGAGTGTGAGGGTTTTTGCTTTTGTTACTAGAAGGCTGATGATGATCTCTGGAGGTCGGACCTGGCCTGGACCACGGGGCTGACACAGCCTTTAGACCTCAACTAGTCCTGACTCCTGCCCATCAGCACTGCACTGAGCTCAGCTGGTCTGGGACCAGTACCCCAATTCCTGCCTGAGATGACACAGGATGCCAGGCCTCACCCCAGGGTCAGTAGTGCCATTCAGTGACCCTTCCTTGTTTGGTTTCCTTTAAAGCCAAATTCTTTCATGAGCTCATAATGTTGACAAGTATGGTCTCCATTGATCAAACAGACTGAAGATAATATAAATTTTAAAAATATTGTCTTATAATAAATATCTGTCTCTGGAGGCTATTATTTAATAAGAGATATTAAAATTAAAAAAAAATTGGCCCTAAAAGCTTGAAACTACATCCAACTTATGTTTGATGTTCTGTAACTAAGAAACAACTTTTGAAGAGGAAGAAGATAAAAAATGAACTTAGGCTAGCAGAGAAGATGCCAAACTTCAGTCCCTTGAGCTGTGAAAACCTTCCAATTGGTCTGTAAATGAGGTAAAGGAGGATTCATGCATTGCTAAATATTTATTGTTGCTAAGTTTCATCACGGTTAATATACAGGTAACGGATGGCTTTTTGTCCTTTGAAGTCAAACATCACCACTTAAGTGGTGACAAGCATTCACCTCCCTGAAATGGACACACATGCACACATCCAGGCATGCACACAAGGAGACACAACCCTCTGAGAGTTTTATCTTCTTTAGAAGGTTCTAACCTATGATTCAAACGGACTTCTTAAAAAAAAAAAAAATTAAAAGAGAAAAAAATGAAAAGGTTATTAGCTTTCATTTTTCATCCTGTGTCCGATATTTTACTCAGAAAAATGCATAGCTTTTGTGGCCCTGTTGTTCTTATCTCAGGATTTGTGAGGAAATCAGGGTAATTGCGTGAAGCAAATCAGGAAACATGGTGAGGCAGAAAGACAGGGGCATTCACTGGAACTGCTCACAAGGGCAGGGCCAGTCCTAAAGGAATGGATTCATCTGCAGGAGGCAGACAAGTGGGAGCAACCTTGGGATGCCATCAACTACCCTACTGAATAGGAACTATTACGAAGGTCTAACTGTAAATTTAGGATTACTCTAGATCTTAGGGCCTGAATCATTAGAGAGACCCGGGATCTCAACCTCGATCTAAATGGATGAAATTCAGCAGGTGGCAGCAAGAACGAGGCATACATGTAATGGCTAGAATTGGATTTGGAACCCAGACCTTCCAGGATTAACTACTAGCTCCACCACTTACTAGCTTTGTGACCCTGGGCAAGTTAGCTTATCGTTTTGCACCTCAATTTGGCATTTGCCTCAGAGGGTTGTTGTGAAGATTAAATTAGTCAATACATATCAAATTCTTCAGATAGCTCCTGATCCATAGTAAGCGCTATTATTGTAGAAATATTAGTATACTTAGCTATACTTTACTACATTCTAGTTTTAAGATGCCATGTTTAAAGGGAACAGCCAGTACTCAACTTTAGCTGATGCTGGAATTCTACCATTACTTTCCTGATTTTTCAGGAAAAGCCAGAAATTTGGGACTTTTTTTGCGAACTGTCAAGGCTTTTAAATGTGAAGAACAAATTCAGGTTTGATATTTTTGAACAACTGTGTGGTCTAAATGAAACATGTCTACAAACTGGATGAATCATGAGACTTGCCAGGAAAAGGTGGTGGCCAATCAAAGCTTCACACAAAACTGTGTGAACTGTCGCTGGCCCCTCTCCTACATCATTCTTTTCCATAGCATGCCTCAGTATCTCACATACATCTTACTTATTTATCTTCTGCCTTTCTTCCCTCCATCACACAAGAATGGAAACCCTTTGGGGTAAAGGTTTTACTTTATTTTGTTTGTTGCTATATCCCTAAGTCCCAGAACATGCCCAATAGGAGTTGAATGAATAAATGTTCAAATTGAAATCCTCACCCTTCGCCCCTAGGGCTGGCCCAGTCTGCTCATATTCCTACTTTTCAACAGACTGGTTCACTTGAGGATGAGGAGAGTGAAGTCTATGGGTTGAGGTGAATCGTGTTTTTTTCCAGAGGGAGCCCAGTAGGACTGGCTCTGAGAGTCTCCAAAAAAAAAAAAAACAGGGTAAGTAAAATGTCGGAGAAGTAGTGGTGCTGAAGAATCCAAGGACTTTTCAAAATACTTAACAAAACCATCACAAGTGTCTTTCAATAAAACATTTGTAATGGCAAAACAATCTCAATCTCTCTCTCTCTCAAGACATTTTTAACAAGGTGAATTTCCTATATTAAGATGGTTTAACTTCCATCTGGAGATACATCCCAAATTATACCTTCGTGTAATACCTGAACAAAGGCAGTTAGATTTCATTTCTAATAATGATCCTAAAGCATCTACATTGCCTACAAATTGTTTTTAAATATCAAGGTGAGCATGACATTGAATTTCCCTATGACTAGAAAAACATAAAACGTACGTGTGTGTGTGTGTGTGTGTATGTTGCCACTTAAGGTAAATTAATTGGCTATATGGTAAATAAAAATTGCTAGAAATAATAAAACTGTAAAACCTACGTTCAATACATTAGAAACATTTGGACAATTCCATCCATCCATCTATTCATTCTCTTAAAACCTGCTGTTCTTCCTATTTTAAACTAGTACTACCTGTTATTCATCAAGTGACTGAGAGACCAAAATGTGTAAAAGGCAAGATGCCAAAGGTAAACAAGACATAAGACATACAATTCTCGCCCTCAAGGAGCATGCAGTCTCCAATGGGGACCAAACATGACATAAATCCTCAAAAGATCCAGACGCTCCTGACTGCTCGAGGCCCACATGGCCCAGTCCCAGCACCTAGATGAAGAAATCTCACTTTCAACAGGTTGAGATTTCAACCATCATGCCAGGGCTTCCCGCTCTTACTTTCCCACATGCCAGGGCTTACTTTCCCACATGCCAGGGCTTTCTGCTCTTACTTTCAATTTGACCAACGTGGGCTTCTTCTAACCAGTAACACTGCTATGTTCATTTTTAAAGCTTTAATAACTAGAGGAGAATTACAGTATTTTTTTTCCAGATTTCACAAATAAATTGTTTTCCAGACTCAGTATTTGGAAAGATGTTAATTTCCCAACAAGTGCTAGGAAGAAATTCTCACATGGAAACGCTATTCATGGCCACAGGGAACAGCGAAGACCTAGTGTTTAGGAAGGGCTTTTCTAATATGAAAAAAATAGATTACATAGTCCACAGAGAGCAGGCTACCAAAGGTCAATGAGAAGGCTATAAAAAGAAATCTAGGGAGAAAACCTAGAAGGTAAAAAAAAGTTTTAAAAAATTTAGAATTCTCTTTCTCCTTCCTAGGCTCTTCCTCTCCCAGTGCCCAGTCTTCCCTTGGACTTTGATCTTTGAACCTGTTCCTCTTTCACTCTATGTATTCTGCCCAGAGTTTCAAACCCCAATGTCAATAGGGGCCAAACAGATCACATCAATAAGGTAAAGTGAGTTGGTTTGGGCACTCTGGCAAAAAAAAAGTATTCTAATATCAATCTGTGCAGTCCTTTCTCAAGCCAAGCCAGCATATTGTTGCTGTCCTAGAATGCAGACTATCATTAGGTGCAGATTATTACAGGAAGTCACGAAATTGTAAATATTGGTTCAAATGAAAAGAAAAGTTCTCTCGAGTGCTCTAGAGTCTAAGTAACACCAATTTCTAGCTTCTATTTTATATTGTGACAAGTTTAGAAGTCTTTACTTTCAGCTCCAACACTCTCCAGAGTTCTAATACATGAATCCAGCTTCTGACTGGGTATATACAGAAGTACTCCTGGGCCTAACTGTTGAGCTCAGATCTATTTCTAAGAATGCTACTTGCTTCTCCTGATGTCTTTATCTACTGAATGGTACCACCTTTCACTGTGGGTTCCACCTTCTCTCTCCCTTCCTCTCAGTCATCCCCATACAATCAACCACCCAGCCTCAGAGTCTCCTCCGTTCCTTATCCTTATCCCTTCAGCTCTTCCAGTCCAGACAATTAGCAACTCACTTCAACGATACCATGGCCTTCTCACAGTTTTCTCCAGTTCAACATCATCAACTCCAACACACTCCAACATATAACAAAGCTGATATTGTTTCTACCCTGCCAAATGTCTTGCTTGCTGTCTCTCATATCCTAGAGGATAAAACCTAGCTCCTTAGCACGGCAAATGGCCCTCAGATTCTAGCCTCTGATGCTCAGCCAGCCTCATCTCCACTCTTCCAGCCACATATTATAGCCTTGCAGAACTATCTGTCTGTCAGAGAGCATGTCATAATTTTTTTGTGCCTCTATTTTTCACACTTTTCCTCTCTTTTGCCCGAAATACTCTTCTCATTAGTCCGTTTGTCTATCTAGTCAATCTCTACTCATCCTTTAAGACTCAGCTCAAGCCATTCCCGTCTTCCCCAAGAAGATTTAGATACTCCTTTAATTCCAACTGTACTCAAGCAAACATAGACTATCCATTAAGGATAGGAAAAAAATACATATCGTTCATCTTTATATCAGAGCATCTAGTACACCATCCGGCACACTGTGTTGGCTTCATAAATATTTGTTAAATAAAGGCAGAGTGAGCTATGGGTTTTCAGAAGAAAGAATACATAGTTAGGGAAGAGAAAGAAAGAACTGAAGGATTTGGATTTGGATGATCTCTGGCTTGGACTACAGCCAGTCTTCTATCTAGTCTACCAGTTAATCAAATCTGCTTTGCCTTTACTCAACTTTCTAATGGCTTTCTGGTAAACTTAGAATGAATCCAAAGTCATCACTATCAAAAGGCAATGCCTACCTTGCCAGCCTTGTTTCCTACCCCTCTCCCTTTCTTACTTGGGCCTGTTGCCATTCCTAGAATGTATCCATTTGTTATTTCTTCTGCTGAGAGTGCTCTTCCCCCTTTTGCTTTCTTGTCATTCAGGTATTAGGTGAAATGTTTTCTGCTCAGAGAGGTTTACCCAGATCATCTTTTAATCTGGCTGCTACCCACCACCACCACCACCACCACCGTGACTCCTGCCCCATCATGCTTTTCCTATTACCCTATATTCTTTACTTTATAGCTCTTAAGAGTACTGAGAATTATTTTAAACTATTTTTAGTTTCCATCACCAGAATGTAATGCCCATTCTGTGCCCAACAGCTTTTATTTATTTATTTGGAATAATATCTATATTTTACGATTTATCTCATCTGTTCCCAAGAAGTAGTAGAAAATAATTCCATCAACTTTTTGACCTATATGATTTTGCTCCACTTCAAACAAACAAAAGAATTTTGAGTATAATGAATATATGTAATGTATAAATATAGACTATGTCGGTATAAGACTTAATCTAAGCATCTTAATCAAACCAAAGGATGAAATTGTTATCAGATCGAGATATTCTCATAACCATGGCTTTCCCCACAACCAGAATCTGTAATCTCTTTAGGCAGGAGCTATTTTGCTAGGCTATAATTTTTACATCATTCTCAACTGAACATTTCTGCATGGAGAAATTGTATTACTTGTCTTTTAAGAAAAGAAAATTATTGAAAATTAAGCTTTCAAAAATACTGTGAGTTTGATTCCAAAATAACTGTTAATGTCCAAGCATGTAAACAGAAACAATTAACAATTACCATTTCACAGCTCTCAAAATGTTTATAAACATAAAACCTATTTCTTTCTAAAAATGTGAGTATTAGGACTTTTATCATTTTAATAATGATTTGAAATACCTTTAAGTAAATCACTTGAAAAATAATTTTAGAGAATCACATCATCATATAGTAAAGTAAGATTATTTTAGTGAATTGTTCTTTTGATAACCTTGAAGCTAAAGTTCTGAATACAGTGCCCTCATTAAGTATGAATATTTAAAATTTATATGCTTGTGTGATCTGGAAAAATAAGATCAAAATATTTTAAAATCAGATCACTTCATTTTTATAGTTGAGGAGTTCAAGACAACAAAGTATTTATTTTGTGCCAGGAACTCTACGCTTCTTTTATAATTCATATTTTAGGCAATATCATTTTCATCAGTGTAAGAGAATTTGAATGACTACATATCTGCTGTGGTTCCCTTCTGAGCAGAGCTACTTTGGGAATCTATGAATTCCTTTGATTTCTGCATTTTCTTTGAATTGCCCTGCTAATTAGATGACCTGAAAAAAATATATATATAAATATATGTATAAACAAAATTTCTGATCTGTAAAGCTATATATTTAAATCCTAAATGTAAATTATCATTGAATCATTTGGTTGACTCTATTAGCAGGTAATAATGTATGATGATGATGAAGATAAGAACAAATGACAAAAATCTCCTCCTCTGCTAGAATTCTTGGAGTGCTGCTTACGTCCCAGGTGCTGATATGCTTCACTTCATTATAAACTATATGGAGTAGCTACTATTAATGCTTTTGTTGTGCAGATCCAGACACTGAGGCATAAAGAGGTTAAACAGTTGCCCCAGGTCCCATGATCTGAAAGCTGTGGGGTGTAAACTCACACCATCTGACTCTAGAACCTGGCCAATAAACACTACTTTTATAAGAGTTAGTATATGGGACTCTTTTTAAATCAGAACTTGCCCAGGGTAAGCTCTAAATGTTAGCAGTTATGATATTATTTCTATGCTTAATTATCCATTTCACCTCCAGAGATATATCCTGTTGATAGTATTCTTCTCATGTATAAATATAGCAAAAAAATTGTATTTTACTGAGGACTCTCTAATTTGTCTCTAAGAATCATAACAAGAATCTAAAAATTACAACATTTCAATGTAATAATAGGTAACATTTTTTTGAGTTTTTTTTTTTTTTAAAGATTTTATTTATTTATTTGACAGAGAAAGACACAGCGAGAGAGGGAACACAAACGGGAAGTGGGAGAGGGAGAAGCAGACTCCCCGCCGAGCAGGGAGCCCGATGCGGGACTCGAACCAGGGACTCCAGGATCATGACCTGAGCCGAAGGCAGTCGCCCAACCAACTGAGCCACCCAGGCGCCCCTTTTTTTGAGTTTTGAGATAGGTAGAAACAAGTATTCTTCTCAATTTCTATATAAAACCTAGGTTAGAAAGAAGTGGACTTGCTCATGGTTCCACTCTTAATAATAGAGTCCCTCTTTCCTATAAGAAATTCATTCCATGTGGTGTAGGAATATCCAACTTCTTGACCAGAACCAGTTCCTACAACCTCTCCCCCAAGGTGGATGTGGTACTCCGAAAGGTCATGTGAAGTCAAATAAGTACCCATCCAGCCCTAGGCTGCTATAATTGGATCCAGGATGTTGTTTTAGCCAATTAGAGGCATTCTGAGGATATTCTGCCAGGCAGGGCTATTGGTAAACATCTCTCTTTTTACTAGGATTTTTGTTTTTAAAGATTTTATTTATTTGACGGAGAGAGACACAGTGAGAGAAGGAACACAAGCAGGGAGAGTGGGAGAGGGAGAAGCAGGCTTCCGGCGGAGCAGGGTGCCCGATGCGGGGCTCAATCCCAGGACCCTGGGATCATGACCTGAGCTGAAGGCAGACGCTTAACCGACTGAGCCACCCAGGTGCCCAACCAGGGGCCATCTTAAGCAACACATGGAACAAGCCAATCTGAAGGACAGGGCAAAGACATAACTCTGATGACAGCACTTCAGCCTTTTCATCCAGCCCTGAATGACCCCAGGAAAACCCTCTATAACTCAGAAATCTGATCAAGTAAATTACTACCCCCTTTAAGAAATATGATTGAACTAGTTAAAATTGGGGTTCTGCCACACTTGCTACTTTCTACCACCAAAGATCCTTGGTATTTTCCTTCATGGTTGTTGTGTTTTTAAGAACACTGAGTACCAAATGCCTCTATTACTTAAACAGCAACTTGATTTATCAAGAGGAATTCTGGTGTGTGAAATGAGTAAGCATACAATCTACATTAGTTAAAATATTGTTTTTGAATATTAAAAATATCTCAGAACAGCTTATTTTTATTTTAAAAACCCCTCAAAATCTAAGAAACTTTGCTTATGGCTTACCATAAAATAAAACATAAAGAAAAATACTTGATAGCTCTTGAGGAGTTGAAACTATTTCCACACTTTTGAAAACGTTCTTGAATTCACCATTCCCTGACAACAAAACTTCTAGGAAGAGGATCAATGTGCCTCAGTAATCTGAATAAAACATTCAAGTGCCATGAAAATTAACATCTAAGCCCTGAATTCAGGGTGCGCCTAATGAAAATCAGGCAGAGAAACTAATGGGAAATTTAACACAGGCCAAATGTCATTATTGTTGTAAGAAATATACTATAATTAAAACGTTTCTGAGTCTTGGCCAATGACCTACAGTAATAATGCTTTGTTGACCTTATTATAAAAATAATTTTCATTACTAATTCAGTAAAAGAGTCCCTTTTTCAGTCTTGAAGCATAAATAAAAAAGTAAAAATCAGCACCTGATACTTAATTGAAGCATAATACAAAAACACTGACTTGCCAAGGAGGAAACCTAATTCCAAGGCCACAGTGAACAAGGAGTAGAAGAAAATAAAAACAGAGATATTTTATAGAAGAAAGAATAAAAGCAGTTGTAGCTGATTCTGGCAAAAGATAAGGGAGATATGGTAAAAACATGAGATTTCATTCATTCTGTGGTACCCACATTCTAAAAGTACCGGGGCTGTGGTCTGTATGTTAGAAGGTAGATTGATTACATTCAATCTGGACAGAAAGAACATTTCTTTCGGATTATTATGGTATCTTAAACTTACTTAGAACACTACTCTCTAGAATAATATTTGAGTATTATAAGACAATGTACTGTTGCCTGTGTAATGGGATTTTACCTGTGAGCTCAGCCTGCTATTTCTCTTCTCCTCCAGCTAGTTATCCATGGGAACCTGCATTTGAGGAGAATTCAAAGTGTGTTGTTCTCCGGGAAAATGCACATATTCTCTTTATTTAGCAATATAGAGGTAGGAGACAGGCACAGTTAACAGCCAAACAGAAATGATTAAGGCCAACTTTACATGTAGAACACCATGTATTTTGTGCATTTTGTGAAGCAAAAGAAAAAAAGTCACATCATTTTGAAATTTGGGGGGAGGGCATTGTAGCACGATCTCCATAAAGTCCCTTTTGAAATTCAAATGTGTTACCCAAGGAAAATGACACACTAAGCCTTCAATAATCATTTTCATAATAACATAGATTAGATTCTCTAAGGAAAACTGGGTCCATTGAAAATGGAGCCCAGAACAGGTACATTTTGAAGAGGAATTAAGAAGGAGGGAGGGGGGCAGAATCCAAAGCAAGTGCCAACAACTCAAATGCCTTTAGGTCCAGGAAATAACATAAATGCGCTGACTTAATGCATGAACATAACAGAAAGTGGTGAGTTGATGTCAAAGTTGGGGGGGCTTATACCCCAGCCAAAGATATCAGGCTTAATTTTTAAAAAGCAAAATTGCTTTGCTAGGCCAAGTACAGTGGCCCCCATTTTATGACCACTGCTTAGATCAATATTCTAAATTGCATTGCACAAAACAGCTAATACCCCTGGACATAGTTCTTAGGTGTCAAATCAAATCAAATCAAAACAAAACAAACACACAAACAAACCAAAAGAGAGCTTTATTAGGAAAAACATTTGGAAAACCTGAAGTGTACCAGATTATCTTCTTGGTGGCCCTCTAGATTCACTCTCTACCTGTCTTGACCCTGCTCTGTGCCCCAGCAAGTTGAACCAAAGGGGCTGCATTCTTTAATGGTCTCCCTTGTCCTCTGGTCCTGGCTGGTTTCAGCCAACTGGAGAAACAGACAGGAGACTTTGAGGTATTTATTCTTCTGTTCCTTCTCCGGTAGGCTGCAACAGCTGGATTTTTAAGGGCATAGATTGTTGATCCTCTTCAGGTTCTAGTAATTACTCCTTCCATTTGCCCTTCCAGGCCCAGGGATGATAGCATTGTTACTAGATCCAGAATACTGCACTACACCTCAATGCCTTCCTTAAACCCTGCCCTGAGGACTTTATAAAAAGTCCTCCTCTTAAAGTTTCTTCAAGTTACAAGTTTGAGCGTGCCATATGTTTCTTGCCAGGGCCATGACTGATACACTGGGTAAAAGAAAATAAAACTAGTTTCTTTTTTGCAAGACTTCTCAGAGTCTTTAAAATGGTAATGTGTACTGTGAATGTTGAAGAGTGTTCCAGAAAGGAGACATGTTGCAGTGGCTAGGGATTGATAGGTCCCAAGAAGCAGAGGTAAGCAAAGCTGAAAAGATGATGATGATGAGAATGGGGAACAAAAAAGACAAACTTTCTCAAGTTTAAAGTTCAGGGAGGTCAAGTTCTGGGAAGGGCATTGAGTAATGCTAATTTTGAAGCTGAAACTATTTTCTGTCTGCTGTGATTCTTGTAAACTCCTTTCAAGGATCTTTTTCTTTCACTCATTCTTTATTCTTTGTCCTTATATGCTCTCCCTTTTTTGCCTTCTTTTTTGTGAGCATTTCATTCAGGATCTTTGAACTAATAAAGCTAGGGGAAGTGTTTGGTACTTCCTTTCTGCTTTTTACTGTACTTTCTGGATCATATATTAGGATATCATATTGCCCAATAAAACTTTCACATAAAAACTTTGTTTCAACTAGTGAAACAAACCTAAAAACAGAACTAGAAACACTGAGAATAATAATTTAAAAAATACACCTAAATCTCTTTTCTACAAATCTTTAAAGCAATGTCAATAACAAAACATTAAATTTAGACAATTTCAAAATGGTGCTGAAATGTAATTGAGAATTCTGAATCTATCCATCCTTTTCCAAAAGTATAGTTTGCATAAGATGTGATCACACATGTACACACACACATACCTGTTAAGATTATTATGCAAAATAATTTCCAATTGAAGTAAGTTGCCTTCTCTATGTCTGAAAAGTATCTCAAACTCAACATAATCCAATTCTTGATCTTTCCCTCCAAATCTGTTTCTGCCATAGTGTCCTATCCTTCAATTAGGGGAGGCCTAACTTGTTCAAGCCAGACATTTTGGTGTCATCCTCTTTTTCTCATACCCCACAACCAATTCATCAGCAAATTTGGTCTGTTCTACCTTCAAAATTATACTCTGAATTTGGCCACTTTCACCTACTACAATGCTACCGCCTTGGCCAGATGCTTTCACATTCATCATTTTACTTAAATCTTACAATCTAATGAAGAAAGTTTTTTTAATCCTCATTCAACATAAGAGGAAACTGAGGTTACAGAGAGATACTATAACTTGCCCAAATGGCACATTTGGGAAATAGAAGGACTGGGATTTGAAAGTAGGCCTGGCCCATTCCCAAGCTTTTGCTCTTTGTAATATGCCAGGATAAAAGGCTTTAAAAATTGACTCTTAAAAATTAATATGCAATGGTTTGTTTTGAAGAAATCATCTCCCCTCTTCTGATTTAGCAGAGTCAAAGGTTTAACTGGTTTGTTCCTCATAAACCTATAAGGTGTGTGTGTGTGTGTTGTGTTGTGTTGTGTTGTGTTGTGTGTGTGTGTGTGCATGCACATGCACACACACACACATGCATACAATATTTAAAAAGGAAAACAAGTTTGATGGATTTTTTTTTTGCAAACTAAGGGACATCATATTACAAAAAATCCAATTAAAAGTTGTTCAGAGGTGACTAGTTGGGAAAGGCTTATTTACCCCATCACATTCTAAACAGCCAGCAGCCAGGCAGAGAGGCAGCTGGGTGCAAGGAAGCATTAGGGAGCCGAGTCTAGGCTACCGCCAGGGAAGAAGGTGGCAGCTGGGATTGGGGAGGGTTTCAGGATCCAACATTTAAAATGATCCAAACAGGAAAATGCCAGCTGGAAGAAGGGGGTGCTAGGCATCCAGTAACCTTCTGGTAAAACCAATTTTCTGTCTGGTATAACAGAAAGCACATGCCACACGTTAAGTATCCTGGGTTTCAAGAGAAAAAAAAAAGTGCATTTTCCCAACAATTATCTTGTTCATGCTGTGAGTGCCATCCCCATAGGAATGCACTAGGGAGGATGACCTGTTATTAAGGTGGCGCATTTTGGCCTATGTCAACACCAAGATGGTTCTTCTGGGTACCAGAATAATATGCCAAAGAGACCTTTAAACATTTTATATGTTCCCTAATTTAAACTGGGAATATGATGGTCCCTTAAGGTGATTCTCTTTTTAAAGGGTATATCATTAAAAAGGTTATATGGGTTGATTCCATTTAACACACACACACGCACACATGCAGAATGAGATATACATTTCAAGCACATATGACAGGCATCTAAAGACTGCGGGTTTAAACCCTCAGTTTATCAGCTCTAGAGGCCTAATTTTGCAATCAGCTAAACCTACAGTACATTTTCATCAAGTGCTGCAAATCAGCAAAATATTAAATGAATCTTGAAAAAAATGATTATGAATCCACAGTTCTGTTTGACTGTATAATTCTATTTAAGATTAAAATTACTATCATAAAAAGGCCACTTTCTGAATGTAATTCCACAAAAACATCATCACAAAAGCTTTTACTGCTATTTATGTCAGAATGTATTTTAAACAGTTCTAATCATTTACCTTTGTGGACACTTAATTAAAATTACAAAACCAATTTTAATCTGTAGTCCAATTAATATGCAAATATATGCAAATGTGGTAAATCAAGGTGGTGATTAAGTTAAGGACACTCTATTTCATGTCTGCTTTAAGTGTGAAAACAAACAATCTTTTTTGTAATTGTACTGATGGATTGTGATGTTTATAGGGTTAGTATGGGGTACAAATGTTTATGCATCAACATTATGCCAAAACAAAGATTTTATACTCTGGAGTGATTTAGCATCCAGCATACATTCAGATGCAACAAAGTCATTTTGCAGTCATCTTGTGAATTAGAATAAGGTCAAAGCAAAGTTAAATTTCTATGTCATCCATTTGTATGGCTATTTAAAATTCAACAATCACTTTCTGATGTGTTAGGTAAGAGCCAAGAAGTCTCAAGAATGGCATATTATCGCCCTTTATCATTTAGTGTTCCTAATATACTGGTTTATCTTTGATACTATTACAGTAATCGTTCTCTCATTAAGGTACAAAGATATTCAGCCTTTTTAACCCCCGTTTTTCACAAGTTTTAAATATGGCAAGTACAGCTAAGATCCAAGTGACCATCTTAGTTTAACTACAGAGATGCATGACACATCCTTACAGCCAATTCTTCCCTCTTTCTCTTCTCAGGCTATTGTCTAGATAGCACCCATGACACTTAAGTTTTCCGAAGAACTGGCTCCAGGAGCATCTCTTTAAAAGGGGCAAATGCTTAACTTCGATGGGACTTAGTTTCTTAAATTCGTGGTCAACCTACTGGGGTTTTTTTGCATTGAAAAGATATCTTGCACCTTCCTTCTAAAGAATATCTCCCTCATTCTCAAACTTATCTCTGTTTTCTGAAGTGGGTAGCTTGCAAAGATGAAGAACAGAGTCATTTTTTTGAACAAGGAGTCGTGTGACCTGAAATCACAGTTACATTATGTCTTATCTTGGAAAACAAAAATAATCTCAAAGCTCTGTTCTTGATGAAATATTTGTGAACTATCACAAGGTACATTTACGTTTGAGAAACATTAAGAATAACAGGTTTAGGGCACCTGGCTGGCTTGGTTAGTAGAGCATGCGACCCTTGTTCTCAGGGCCGTGAGTACGAGCCCCACACCGGGCATAGAGCTTACTTTAAAAAAAAAAAAAAAAGAATATCATGTTTGACATACTATTTTTATGCAAATGTGAACGATTTCCTTTTTTGAAGCCTGAAAAGCTGAAATTGTTCCCATATAAATTTTGAGGTGATTATAAAAATTGAGTATAGTACCTTTTTGTTCCAAATATTTCATGCTTCTGAAATATTTCTGTCAACATGAAACATTTAAATATTAACAAATAAGAACTTGAGCCATGCAGCATTAACCATCAGCACTTTGCACACACTTCCTACTGGACATCTATTTTTCACATCGCAGTATTTAAAATCATCTTTTCCACTGATAACTGAAGATGTCTTCACGTACATTTCCCCCATTTCACTTAGAAAAATGAGGAAAGTGGATTTCAAATTGCAGTCCTCCCATCATTTTTAACACTCGATACACATTTAAAAGTATTATTGCTCTGTAAAGGCAGATAATTTAATAAAAAGCAATACACTTTATAGTTATGTTTACTGAAGTAGGTAATGTGCCCATAACATGCTTCTGGAAACTTATTTCTCTCTCTCTCAATCTGATCTAATTTTATATCCATATTTTGAAATCCTCAAAAATATCTAACTTTCCAAGAACAAAGATCCAAATAAATGTTGAATGTAATTGCTGTATATATTTTCCTTTAACTGTTCCACTGTTACCATCATTACTTTGCATTGTACATATTCTTACAAATCATTCTTCTAAAATATTTTAAAATGAAACTGTATACAACAAACCATTAAGTCCATCTCTCTCTCTGAGTAGGTGTTTAGGGACTGTAATTTTCTAAATGTATCTAGTACCAACATATTCAATTATGAAACAGTCTTCATGTTATGATGCACCTAAGACAGCAGTTTACATTTATATTAACAAACTCTATCTTCATTATAGTGCAAGGACAAAGCAGGATTCCCCTCCCCAATTTAGATCCTACAGTGAAACACATAACGCAATACAACATAAAATGAAATAAAAGGAGGAACATAAAATGCAGTGCATTAAATATTAGAAAAAATAGCAAGCACAAAACTGCAGAAGCGGCAGCCGAGAGTGCAGTGTTAAGACAATGGACCATCTCAGTGACAGCAAACTCAGTCACAATGGTTTGGAAGTAGATGATCAGTGTATTAAAGTTGGTCTTTTTTTTTTTTTCTATTAAATGTTTAATAAGCTTCTCTTAAAAACTCTTTACTTCTTAAAATTAAGGATTTTCCAGCATTATGAAATTTCACTCACATATTAGTCTGGAAATTATGTCAACCAATATAGTGGAAAGCCTCAGCCAAATAAAATCTCCTCTGGTCCAGCTCTCCTAGGAATATGTCACAAAATTGTATTAGTGGGTAAATAGTACCCTGACATGACACTAGAAAACAAAGCATTAATGAATAGGAACACAGATCAAAATATCATCTAATTAAGAGGTAGTCATGATGGGATGTCCTGCTGGCTTTAAATGAGAAGAGAGGGCTGTTATTTACAGGACTTTGTGAAAGTCCTTAGCTTAAAGCTCTCTGGTTTGATCTAATGGCAGGTATGGGAAAACAGATAAAAAAATCTACAATTAAACAAATAAAACTTTTAAAAATTTTATTTATTTATTTATTTATTTATTTATATTTTTATTTTTTTTAAAGATTTTATTTATTTATTTGGCAGAGAGATAGACAGAAGAGCACAAGCAGAGGGAGTGGCAGAGGGAGAGGGAGAAGCAGGCTCTGCACTGAGCAGGGAACCCAATGCGGAACTCGATCCCAGTACCCTGAGATCATGACCTGAGCCGAAGGCAGACGCCTAACCATCTGAGCCACCCAGGCGCCCCTAAAACTTTTTTTTTAAAAGGACATAAAATTTGCTGCATTAAAAAGAAACTTACTTAAATAAAATACTTGTTTCTCATTCTTTTGAATAAAAACCTGGGAATATTTATTCTGCCACTTGAAGGAATATCAATGTTGGGAGAAAAACATATATATATATATTCTTAATAAATTGCTAATTTTTAAAAAGAAACTTGTTTTCTTTATTATGTGTATTATGCAATTAATTATTTAAAATTAATCCACATCATGCTAACATTTATAGGATTTTATATTTCACAACTACTAACCTTTTTTAGATTGGGCACATGTTTTCAGAAAAGGTTAAAGTTTATAGAAATGGATTCTCTCTTTCCTTTTCATGTAGTTTACAGATAATTCTACCTAAATAAACTGATTTGACCTTGGGAATGTCTCACATTCCATGGAGTAGCCCTTTTGAATAATCTCCAAAACCTACACATCTGAGATGATTTTGGACCTCCTCCCAGAAAAAGCCTTCATCCTAATGGCCATCTAGTTCTGGGAGGTTGAATGTTGACTATGCCAGATTCAGTACTCTGTCCTCCTGCCTAGGACAGTGGAAAGTTAATAAAATGAATAATACAAGATAATATGGCATCATTCTCTGGACATACTTTCTCCTAATCAAACAAATCTTTTCAAGACATATCATAAGTCTGAAAAATGAATCCTAGAAGTTCACCAAAAAAGTGGGGGGAAGAGGGTGGGGGAACATAGCGAGAATCTAGGCCTCCCTCTTGTAGGCCAGGGCACAGCCAACTCTGAAAACAAAGGCCAGAAAAAGCCTTTGCATCTGTTTGCCATTCTAAACCCAGCCCTAAAGTAAATCATCTCAGGGATTCTACTAAATCTACAATTTTCTACAACCTTTTTAGTCTGTTTATTTCTTTGCTCACACGAAATGCCACGCATCCAAAAACTCTGGATCAGAGAACAAACAACGCCAATCCAAGTTCAAGCTGTGGATGAACAAGAATGAGACTTAGTATTTACTTTGCTGTGTGCTTGATCAGTTTTCTGTAGAAGAAAACTGAGGATATGATGTCCAGAACAAAGAAGAGAAAGGGGTGTATTTCAAATTTTCCCTATCACCTGCTGCTCTAACCCTTTGGTCTCACTGTAGCACACCCCCACATAAAGGGATAGTATGTGTGTAGAGGTGTGCAACTGTGTAAAAATAATCTTACTTTCTCACCAACATAACTCAAAAGAGAGCACACATATTTTCGGTTATTTACATTATCTCAAAAAGGCACAGAATTTTAAAACTGAATGTGATCACTTAATCCATCTTCTCATTTACAGAGACTTGGAGTTTAAGTGACTTGACTTGTCCAAGGTCACTCAACTTTTTGATAGGAGTTGCCAGACAGAACACAGTTCTGCAGCAGGCAAGGCGGTTCCAAGCAAGGCTGTTAAGAACAAGCAGGACCTGTTATTTCATTCCCCCAAGAAGGTGGCCTGTCCTCAAAACCTGTTAGTAAGCCACGACATGGGATCCAACATCAAAATAGTGGGGCCTAAAGTCCAAATATCAGGTCTCTCTCACCGGACAGTCATTAGCACACACATAACAGGTGTAGGGCCTCTGTCTGGCTTAACAACAAGGCTTTTCTGCCCAGAAACAAAACAAAACAAAACAAAACAAAACACAAAAAAACACACAAAAATCCACTTTTTTAGAGTTTAAAAGACTCACAGACAAGAGTCTTAAATTTAGTGAGCATAGATTTCACCTTTGTTAGTCCAACAAATACTACCTTTGGTGGTTAATAAAAATAATTATTGGTTAAGCACTTAGAACTGTGCATTATGTCCTCTTGCCTTCTGGGGGGAGTGGAGGGAATGCCAAAATCTTGACTTTTCTAAGGAGCTTAAAAATTAGTTGCAACATCCTGACACAGACACACAGGATTTTATAACATTACAAGTTTTGCTCTGTGGCCACATTTCTCCACCTTTGCCTAGACTCAAATAACTAGCCATTAAAACTGATTTCCCTTGGTGAGATCCTCCAAGAGGGATAACCTTTATTAACGTCAAACAACACTGTATGCATAAATTATCTGATCTCTTTAAGCTAATTGGAAATTGCAACTTGAAAACAACATAGCCAATCCAAATGGACAGCTATGTATAGTGACCCAACATACTTCTAACGCACTATAAAAAATGTAGAATTCTAGACTCTAACCTTTAAGAATGAAGAAAAGAATTATCTCTATAAATGGAATTCCCTGGTAATTATAACTAAAATGCCGATTAACACAGATTTGGCAAGCAATCTTTTCTACTCTGCTGTGATAGAAAGGTGATATACTGGAAGCATATTCCAGCCCAGTTCCAAGGGAGCCATTCTAAATAGTATGTCCTTCTGAATAAATGGTTTCAGTGCTCAATTATAGATGGATGGTGGTTTTTAAAACTCTGTTTACAAGAGCCCAAGAAATTCTGTGCAGCCCTTTGTGGGTTCACAGAAAATTATGAAGATAGAAACGGGCAGGAGAAAGAAACTGGGTATGCTGTTCCTACTCCAATGAAATCAGCTTAACTCCTGAGAGCACTATGTTTGAACAAATGTTTGCCTTGCTAAGGAAAGATGCAAAAGCTACTACCTCAGTTGAATGGAAGATTAAAGTTAACACACAGGAGAGGACTGCTAAACAATTATTTTACCTTAAATCATATCCCCTAACCCTCAGCCTTGAAGATGTAGCCCTGCAAAAATAGGAAGAATAAGCAGTACTTGGGCCAAATTCCACGCCTCCGTTCTGATGGGGTAAGCACCCATTTATTAAATACTTGGAATGTGTAAGGCACTGTGCCCTAGGTGTGGAGGGGGATATCATCCCCAGCTATTAACGAAGAGACCAAAGCTCTGTACTGGCTGAGACTTTGTCCAGTTACATGGGTCGTTAATGGTAGAGCTGGGAATAATAACCAGGTCCTAGCCACCTAATTCAAGACCCCCTTTTGACTATACCAATGGGCAATAAGAGAACCTGCTCCTCTTTGACTTGCTGGAAAACCAAATGATCATGAAAGAACTATGAGCCTGAGGGAATAATAGTAGTCTCTTCTTTAAATGTTAAATATAAACAATAAACAATAAAAATATTGAACATGTTTAAATACTGGCATAATTGATTATAAAGGTTTAGGAGCAGGACTGGGAAGGAGGGGCCCTCTACCTTTAATTTTATCTAGAGAGATAAATTACAAAATCAATTTTACACAATAATGTACAGAACTATTTGCCTGAAGAGTAAGGGAAAAGCAAAAGCCAAAAATCATATGAACCTGTGACTGATTTTATTAAATCTACATTCCAACCTCTATTTGTTCTAGCAATGCAAACCGAAGAACATAGAGCACTTTCCAATCTCATTTTAAAAATCATTTTTTTTTCCAAAACTGAGAAATACTTTAGCTTTATTACTGCTTGGGATGATGATGATTAAAGATAAACAATAACTTCTGGAATTCGTGTATTTTTTTTTAAATCTTACATAACTGTGACAGAACCAAACTTCTAATTAGAAATATAAAATGACAGAATCTTTAAACTTAGGAGGACTTGAGATATAATCTAGTTCAACAATTTCGTTCTACAGATGGAGACACTGAGGTCGTGAAAGGTGAAATGACGGGCCTGACCACACACACAGCTAGTTAGTAACAGGGCTGCAACTCCAACCACTAGCCCGGAGTTCTTTTCACTACAGCAAGCACTTTAAATCATATCCAGAGAGTAGAAGTAATGCTCTCCAAAAATGTGTCAGGGGCTATAGATGGGCACAGAACCAGCCATCATAAACCATGATCATTACCTCAATAAAAGGGAAGTTTTAACTCTCTGTGACGCGACCAAATTACCCAATCACTTCTGCCTTAGTTTCCTCCTTGAAGTACAGATATTTTTGAAATATGCTATGTTGCAAAGAGTAAAAAGCTCAAGTTTTGCCAACATTTGTGGTTGAAAAGTGCAATTAGCTTTTGAGGAGATAAGCAATACGGAAAAGACACCGAATTTACCCTATTGATTATAAGTGATAATTACAATTTAGAGCTTTCTCACTGATTCTATCTTATTCTTCCAAGCATGAAGAATTCTACATGAAACTTTTGAAAAATAATACAATTTACACGAAGCTAAACCAGCAGCCAGATATGTCGGATATACTGGCAGTCTGAACATGTGTACATATTGGGAGAAATGCAGAGGAAATAGGAAAAGGGAATGCTACATAACTAACCTAAAAGTTGTACTGTGCATTCACATGTTAAAAGTGTGGCTTTCACTGATTATATTGAAAAATATACTTCTACTTCCAAGCCATTCTACCTTAGTCAAGCATGGGGATAACCACAATTCAGTGTTTCTTGTGAAGGTCTCAAGTACTGGCTCCTTACGTGTGTTTTGATCTTGGAAGGCACTCTCAGAAGCTTTATTTAATGACTGCTTCTTCAATAAGGATGGCTGTAGTGAAGAGAAGAGAAACATAAAGGAAACCCGAGGTCACTGCCGCCTTACAAAGAAGCAGTGGTGGGACCATATAAACTGTATTTAATGGCCCCCAACTGCATAGAACTGTGACTAAGAGAGAAAGGTGCTGCTTTCACCTTTCATTCGACCCATTCACACATTTAATTCTACTGCCAAAACTGCGGATGTGTTTTATGTTTTTGCAATCAGCAAACAGCGGCATTTTAGATCCGAAGCCCGGACAGTGCTGTTTTCAGGAAGAGCCCTTCTTCTTGACATACGTCGTTAAAGTTTCCACAGGTAGTGCCAATTCCAGGCAGATACAGAATGAAGCTCTCATGGACGGTCGTGATGGCCCGGAACGCACCGCAGAGCACTTCTTGGGCCCAAATGCTAGGAAAGTACCCTGTCAAATAGCTGTGGTGTTCAAAGGAACATCCAACACGCACGACCGTCAGGCACTGCACAAATCACTGAACTGGAAGATGAGCCCCTGGGCTTTGCCTTCTTGAAGCGGAGAAGAGGGATCGCCTGAGGTGCACAGTCTCCCACTGAAGGCATCTTTAAAAGGGCCACTTAGGATTCGACTTCCACAAGGAATAGGAGCAAGCAAATGCCATGTATCTGGTCACACGACATGTGGAATTGACGGCCACAGGACAGTTACAATATGATCCTTCCAAGCTACTAACATGATCTTTTGTACAGCGTCCGAGTGCAAGCACCTCTTTGTGTCATGGCAGCCAGTTTGCTCCCTTAATAGGCAAAACGAGAAGGAAGAATGCAAATTGTTCACATGATTTGGGGACATAGGATAGCTTTCATTTGACACTGACTCTTCGAAAAGTAAGAGAGGGCGCCTGGGTGGCTCAGTTGGTTGGGCGACTGCCTTTGGCTCAGGTCATGATCCTGGAGTCCCGGGATCAAGTCCCGCATCAGGCTCCCTGCTCAGCCCTCTGACCCTCCCCCGCCATGTGCTCGCTCTCTCTCATTCTCTCTCTCTCTCAAATAAATAAATAAAAGCTTTAAAAAAAAGGAAAACAGAATTAATAAAATTCAAAACAAATCTGAATTCTTCCTTGACATTATGTAAGATTAATAGATTGCCAGGAAGACAGAGCTTGTTTTCTCCCAAATAGCAAAACTAGGTAATATAAATAACTGATTCAAAGATTCAGAACCCTGAATTTTTATAAAATTGCATTTTCACAACTTAAGACCTTCTGTTCTCTAAATAAAAGTAGTTCAAGCTACCTAGAACTGGTACTTGGTAACGCAAAATGGAAATAGTACAGGTCAAAAAAGGTTTCTGCCCCAGTACCTGAAATTTCAATTCAACTCCAAAAGTTAGACAGTCCCTAAATAAACTTAAAACTGAGCCAAACCAATTTAACCTGTGGTGAAATTTAAAAAGACATCAAAGTATTGAAGGCCAGTAAATACGACCACCGATCCCACTCAGGCAGTACTAAATGTAGCCTCTCAGCATCGAGTCTCCTTTGTGGTCTATACCTCCAGCCGTCGGTCTGTAAATGTGTTTTCACCTTTCACATTACTCACATGTGCTCATTTATACGTTATTATGATAGTATTTTGTTACTCACTGACCTCGAAATACTCTGTTTATAAATCAACAGCAACTACTTTTTCAAATGTTTTATTAATAATCTCAAAAATCAATATACATGTATGTGTATATCTGCACACGTGTGTGTGCATGTGTGTGCAGACACAGCTCAGAGGCAAAGGCAAAAAGAACGGCTGTGATCTTACTAGCTGTGTCCTGACTGTTGCATTTTCAACTACTTAAAACAGAAATAAAGTCTAAAACATTATTTAAATTTTTACCACCATAATAAGCAATTTTAACAATTTCCTTCGCAAATTTTTATCTCAAGGAGAAAATATTTTTCTTTGATCCTTTGTAATGGGCCTTATTGTTTTATGTATCTGAAGTGCAACGATTTGCACCACTGTCAAAAAAAAAAAAGGATCGGAAAAAAATTTAAGCGAAGGATACCACATAAAAATGCCTTTTGACCAAATTATTCAGATGTTTATCTTAAGAGACTTCCCAGTGCAATTTGGCACTTCTAAATTTTAAAGCTTGGGCTCCATTAGGCCCCAAAAGGAGAGCATGGTGTAGCACTCTCAAGAGCCCACTGCATTCATTTATTGTTCAGTTCAGTCTCTGAATACAACACAATCCTCCAACAGAGTCAGCTTTCATAATTCAGCAGTACAAAGTCTGCAAACACATGTAACCTAGATCCATATTTCCCAGTGACAGCATATGATAGCAGAATGTGAAGTATTAATGCTGGTGTCACTACAGTCCTACACTCTACTGCACTTTAAGAGAAAGCAGCTGCTGAGATGAAATGTGTGCCAACTGTCTGAAGACAGAAACATAAGAAACATTCCTTCTGTTACAAAGGGAGACACACACACAAACAGACTTGCTTTTAGACGCAACAAGCACAAAGTTTCTTACTTTTGCCTTTTACATTTCTCAGAAACACTCACCCATCCTGCATAAGCAGAAAGACATGCAATTAAAAAACACTCTGACTGCCTTTTCACGGAAGTCACCCCGAAAAGACCCGTATGCACCCACAAGTCAGAGTGCGGAAAAACTGCCTCTCACCATACACACCATATACCCAGTGAGTTCACAAACCTAGGGACCTATAATCACTACCTATGTATCCGAGGACATTGATCAGCTGTGCATTTTCGTAGGAACAACATATGGCCCTCAGGCCTTCCAACGAATACTTCCTTCCTTTGGCATCTTTACAAAATTATTATCTTGAAATAATCATCTGAAGTCTTTGTTCTAACGCATTCTCATAGAAACCCGGCTGTCTCTGCCTAAACTAGGAAGCTGGTAGGTTTGTCACTTTCAGGGAACCCTTCACGAGGGGTGAGGTTTACAAATCTGAGGATGGCATTTCTCCTTCCTCTCGATAAAAACATTGGCAATTTGTTGAAGAACCACAGTATCTTGATTTGTTCAGGATAGGTTCTTGATGTAACAGTGCAAAATGAACCAAAGTACTGTACTGCTTGCTATCTTTTAAACACAGCTCTACCATAACAATAAGTGTGTGACATAATCTGAACTGTTTGGCTATAATTCACTTAAAACTAGTACAACCTCATTGACCCCCTTATCAAACAATTTATTGTGCATTTGCAGACTGGACAATGAAATAGAGGAGGTAAAGTATTAACGGTGACACTATTTGGCAAGCTCATAGTGCAGTTCATTCAAAAGGCAATTTTAAAATTGAATGAAGAAGTTTGACTAGGCAATAAAAACAGCCACAATGCCAGTGAACAGTACTTAGAAGGAAAGCCTCTAATTATCCTATTTATAAATCAACAGCAATTTTACTGATGACTTCTTCTCAAAGTTGATTAAAATAACTTCAAAAAATTTTTTAAACTACATCGTATGCATTTTATTAAACTATAATTTAAAATATTATTGATTGAAAATGATAAAAAACTTAAGAGCAAGAATGAGACAGCATTTCTGAAGAGAAACATTCGTACGATGCTCTGCAACATAATTATAGCACTGCCCTTGGGGAAGGGGATTTTATTTTATAATGAGAATGTTTACACTGTTATGGGGTTCAATCTATCTGGGAGGGAAGGTTAAACTTCTTTCCATTAAAGACAGCCTTATAATGAAAAGCTCTGAAAGGAGAATGGAGTCTAATATAGTAGACGTAATGGCCTATTAAATGATTCACACACAAAAAATGAATCAAATTCATTGTATCTTACTGCTGTTTTATGACAAAATTGTTGAAAAATAAAACTATTGTCAAGATAATTGCATTTTACATAGGCCGTATTACTGTAAGCAGGACTCTTACTGGATGACCTAGAGTTTAATTTTTAGGTACATTAACGGGACATTACATTTTAAATACTTCACATTATTGGAATGTTTTAAAAGAATCCCACTTTTACTCTGTTGGCAAAATCAATTTAGGCTTAAAGTCATGCTGCAATTGTGTATCATTCTTTTTCAATTAAAATTTTCCATACATCCTTTATGATGTCATTCTTACATTCCTGCAACAGATGCTTGTTTATATACCAATTTACTAAACTGCTGCTGTACTGGTATTACGCTATTGTACGTGTAACCTCTCTGTCTAGTTTACACTCCCAGATCTCCTCTCAATAAATGTGTATTTTCAAAATAATTTGCCTCTTTAACAATAATCTCTAATTACCAAACAATCCCCTCTATTGAAAACAACAAAAGCAAAATGTCTCTGTATTTTTAGAGCGTACAATTAAATACACATTTCTGGAAAGAATGACGTTCTTAAAATTTTAAGAAAGGGGTATTTCCATGAATGAGTTCAAACATAATTCTGAAATGTATCTGAGAAGATATAATTCCAAAACCAAATTATTAATCTGCTCTCTGACAAGCCAGGAAGAAATCTCTCAGACTACCTGTTTATTATTAACTGGAGCCTGAGCAATATATAACATCATACCCATTTTTAAAGCAATACTATAACGATGTTAATCAAGCCATATGTAAAATCTATCAGCATTGTTATTATGTCTATTCAAGGTTAATAACAGAACTATCAAAGCCTCCTACAGATTAAAATTTAGCTCACTGAACTAAAGAAATCCACCCATTTGGGAAAAAAAATAAAAATATATATTGATTTCAGATTTCAGTCTGGGGGTGAACACAGACTGAAAAACTACTTTTTGCATATCATCAGTACTTATTTTGAGTTAAGCGATGCTGTGATTCTGTTAAAGGAAGCTTCATTTTAAAAACATTTATCTCTGAATATATATGTGTGAAATTCTGGCACTGAAACTTTCATAAGGATCTTGAAGGAAAATTGTCATGTTGGATCAAGCATTAAGCAGTATCACCTCTTTTTCAAAAATAATTTTCTGTTACAACTGAAAAATATTTTTGTCCCACATATAAACAAATTACTTCTAATTTTACAGCCTCGTATTTATCAGGGGATTGCCTGTCGTTAGCAAATTTCACACCCTCAAGTTACTGAAAGTTACAAAATATCTCGTTTTAAAAGGAAAAATACCTTTAATGCAAAACCTTTAACTGATTACTATTGCCATTTATGCTGAACACTAGGTTAGCCTCTTTCTCTGGTCTAAGTCCGGCATTCTAAAATCTGCACAGGGAAGTATTCGTGAGTTTCTTTTCTTCCCATTTCTCCCCTCCTTCAAAAGGGCATTGGAAGAAAAGTTGTTGAACTCTCTAGAGAGGGTGTCCCAAGGCTCACGGTGAAGCAAGAAAAGAAAATCAAGGTGAATAAATGACTGTAGTTGGGCATTTTTTTTTTTTAACTTTCATATTTTACCATCAAGGAACACAATCTAGAAATATAAGTGAGGGAACAAAAATTTCTCCCAACATGCAGTGTTGCTGCAATTGTGTGACTTCAGATTTTTGTAGAAGAGGAAATGTTACTTGATTTGGGCATCAAAATGGTCCAAGGGAGTTCTAAATAGGCAGTGGCCCAACTGAGTACAGTTGCTGTGGTTGGGATACTAAAATGCCAGGGAAATCAGAGAGGAGTACTGGAGGAAACTCTGAGGGGGAAAACACAGAACAGTTCGGAGGACTCCTGCAATCATGAAGCACTCAGGCTCTACCTCCCTTGCCACCTAACGGAAGCACGAAGGAAAAGGGAAGCACGAGGGGAGTGGGGGGAAAGAGAAGTCGAGAGCTGGGGAGAGCATGGCAGATAGAGAAGAAAGCTACTTATGGCAATCCATGTTTGTCACACATATTCATACTCCCACAAAACAATCTCTCTGCAAGAAGCCGGGGCCACTGGGAAAATATTTCCCCGGAGGGGGGTTTGGGGGGGGGGGGCAGAAAAAGCCTGTCACTGTCATTTATGGGTATATTGTTAATGGACCTTAAGGGTTAGTCAAAGACGGATTTCTAAAACAGAGCAAAAAGCCCCTTCTGCTGCTATTTCTTTATGAAAGGAGACTTACCAAAAGGAAAAAAAAAAAGAAAAAAAGAACAAAATAATGGAGCTCAATGTTGGTATGGGTGTTTTTAGAATGTTAAATAAACACAAATATTGAGGTAATTTGACCCAAGCACAACATTTGACTACCAAGACCCTTATGTCATTTAAAGAAAGATAGCAAGTAAAAGTAATTCTACCATTATCATTGGATAAATCAGTAACTTTTTGCTTTAAGAATCTTACTAAGAAATAAAGTAGCTGGGTGGGGTATACAATTTTGTCAAGTAAGATGGGAAGATCTGTAATTGTGCTTGTGTCCTTCCTCTACCTCTACAACGGTCTTGATCACAAGGTGGTAGAAAGTAAAACAGAAGTACAAGAAAGATCGTACACACCAAGTTTAAAAGTAATGATGATTATAGTTATATATACCATAGCCCTTAGAAGTAAGTGTGTATAACTGTCTCACATTACAGATAAAGAAATTAAGGCTCAGATAAACTGACTTGTCCAAGATACCACACAGCAAATAACGCAGAGCTGGGAATTGGGCCCAGGTTTTCTGGCTCCCAGTCATGGGCTCTGTAGATTTTACCACCCAGCCTTTAGTTGAAAAAGATTTACATCTGAATATTATCTGATATGTATTATCCCTGAGAAGTTATTATGATTTAGAAGAAATTAAGAGGAGGGTTCAAGATAGCAATGAAGAAGATTCTGAACTCACCTCTTCCCAGGAACACAACAAATCTACATAGGCAAAAATTCCCTCTGGAAAGGACCTGAAGGCTAGTGGAGCAGTGCCTCATAAATAAAGGACAGAAGGGCTACATCCAGACAGGTAGGAGAGGCAGAGATGCGGTCTTGCAAGAAACCCCACCCCAGGAACGGTGACCCACAGCGGGGAAGGATCTCCTAATATGGAAACTGTCCTTGAGGAGCAAAGGGTCTGTCCCCGACATCAGGCACCCCAACCCTTGGGACCTAAACTGGAAAGAGAAGACCCCAAAGCATCTGGCCCTGAAATCCAATGGGGCTTACTTCCAGAAGAACCACAGAGCCATAGGGAATGGAAAATCTACTCTTAAAGGGCTTGTGCACAGACTCACTCCACCCAGGACCCAGTGTAAAAGCAACAGTTTGAAAGGCACCGAGACCTTCTTCAAAGGAGACTCATTTGCTAATCTCAAAGTATTTGCTAGAGAGGCAGGGACCTGTTGGGACTCTCTCCAAAGATGAAGGGGCTGATAGCCGCCACTGTTTTGCATCCTCCTTTTGTCTCGTTGATGCCAGCACTGATAGGCACCCTTTTCACACGACTCTCAGGCCTGCTAGCTCCAGTGGGAGCACCCCGTTCCTGGGCACCGCAGCTCTGGCTGTTCTGCCACAGCCAACAGGCATTTGCAACCCACACAGCGGATGGCCCTTAGGTGTCTGTGTCTGGTGGCCAGGGGAGATTGCATTTCTGTGCCTCAGGAGTCTGAAATAATCAGAGAGGCATTCCTTGGCAGGCTACCAGCCCCAGGGCCTGCACAAACAGGAGACTGAAACATGACCCAGATCTTCATAAGAAAAAAAGCTTTTTTTTTTTTTTTTTATGGTCCTGTAGCTTCAGCCTGAGGGGCAGGCTTCAGGTTTCCCACACATCCAGAGACTACAGAGGTGATCCAAGGGGACATGGGCAGGGAGACACCATATTAGTGCCTTTGTTTGGCCTCACCACAGCTCACTGAACCTCCCAGAAAGGAGCCTATACATATGTCTAAATCCATGATTTTTGTAACTGTTGCCCAGGAGATACCTCCCTGGAATTAAATAGGGTCTACAACTATAGACCCTCAAGAGTATATATTTGCATACCTTAAAAGCTGCTGGCTAAGGACCTGGCTTACATACCCTGAAACTATGCATCATTTGTGATCCCTCCTTACAGGTCTTGGCATACCCTTAACAACTGGGACCTATCAAGAACAAATCAGGCTACTTACACAATTAGAAAGAGCCAAGAAACAATCAAACACTAGGGCAAGGTTGAATGATAAGGTTCATCTCCTACACAACGGACATGCCTTCAAGACTGGGCGAGGTACCTGTTTTGACTAATACAGAGAAAAGAAAAAAACACAGTCAAGCAAAATGAGACAGAGGAATGTGTTCCAAACAATCAAGACAAAAACCTCAGAAAAATGCCTTAATGGAGATAAGTAATCTATCTGATAAAGAGTTCAAAGTAATGGTCTTAAAGATGCTCACAAACTCACTAAATATACTGAAAACATCAACAAAGAGAAAACTTAAGAAGGCAAGAAACAGAAGTCACAGAGTTGTAGAATATAATAACTGAACTGAAAAATACATTAGAGGTATTCAACAGTAGACTGGATAAAGTCGAAACACGAATAAGAACCTGGAAGACAGGACAGGAAATCAACCAATCAGAGGAGCAAAAAGGAAAGACTTTTAAAAAGTGAAGACAGCTTAAGGGATATTTTGGACAGCATCAAGCAGAATATCATCCACCTTATAGGGATCCCAGAAGGAGAAGAGAGATACAAAAAGAGGTAGAAAACTTATATGAAGAAATAACCCCAGAAAACTTTCCAAACTAGGGGAAGGAAAGAGACATCCAGCTCCAGCAAGCACAGAGAGTTCTAAATAAGACAAACTCAAAAGACCCACATCAAGAAACATTCTAATTAAAATGTCAAAATAAAGAGAGAATATTAAAAGCAGCAAGAGAAAAACAACTTGTCACATAAGACTAATAGCTGAATTTTTCAGCAGAAAATTTGTAGGCCAGTAGAAAGTGGCATGATATATACAAAATACTGAAAGGAAAAAAAAACTTGCAACCAAGAATACCCTACCTAATAAGTTTATCATTCAAAGTTAAAGGAGAGTCAAATGTTTTCCAGACAAGCAAGGACTAAAGATCATCACCACTAAACTGGACTGACAAGAAATATTAGAGGGACTTCTTTAAGCTGAAAAAAGGCACTACCTAGTAATAAGAAAATATATGAAAGTAAAAATCTTATAGCTAAAGGCAAATATATAGTAAAGGCGGTGGATTAACCACTTATAAAGTTAATATAAGGTTAAAAGAAAAAAGTTGTTAAATTAACTATAATAATTAATTAAGGGATACACAAAATAAAAAGATATAAACTGTAACATCAAAAATAGAACATGTAGGGCAAAAGGAGTAAAACTTTAGTTTTTAGAATGCATTCAAACTTAAGATGCATCAACTTGAAATGCATGTGTTTATTACATATTGTATGTTTATGTGAACCACATAGGAACTACAAAACAAAAATTACAATAGATACACAAGAGACAATGAGAAAGAAATATAAACATAACCCTAAAGAAAACCGCCAAACCACAAGGAAAGAGAGCAAGAGAAGAAAAAAGGAATATAGAGGAACTATAAAACCAGCCAGAGAGCAATCAACAAAATGGCAATGAGTACATACATATCAGTAACTGCTTTAAATGTAAATGGGCTAAATTTTCCAATCAAAAGATAGAGAATGACTGAATGGATTAAAAAAAGAAAAAAGAAAAAAAAAAGGCCCATCTATATGTTGCCTACAAGAGAATCACTTCACATATAAGGATACACACAGACTGAAAGTGAAGGGATGGAAAAAAATATTCCATGCAAATGGAAACAAAAAGAAAACTGGTGTAGCTATACTTCTATCAGATAAAATAGACTTTAAAACAAAACTGCAATAAAAGAAAAGAAGGGAATTACATAATGATAAAAGGGTCAATCCAACAAGATGTAACATTTGTAAATATTTATGCATATAACATAGGATCACCAAAACATATAAATATTAACCGATATAAAAGGAAAAATTGACAGCAATGCAGTAATAGTAGGGGACTTTAACATCCCACTTACATCAATGGATAGACCAAGACAGAAAATCAATAAGGAAACATCAACCTTAAATGACACAGACCATGTAGACCTAATAGAGATATACAAAATATTCCACTCAAAAGCAACAGAATACATATTTTTCTCTAGTGCTTATGGAACCTTCTCCAGGATAGATGATAGGTCACAAAACAAGTCTCAATAAATTTAAGAAAACTGAAAGCATATCAAGCATCTCTACCAATCACAATGGTATGAAGCTAGACTAAAAAATAACAGAAACGATTGATGAAACTAAGAACTGGGTATTTGAAAAGATAAACAGAATTGAAAAACTTTTGCTAGACTTACCAGAAAATAAAAGAAAGAAAGAAAGATAAAATGAGAGAGAGAAAGAAACAGGGCTTAAATAAAATCAGAAATGAAAGAAAAGTTACAACTAGTACCAGAGAATTACAAAGGATAAAAAGAAACTATTATGAACAATTATCTGCTAACAAATTGGGTAAACTAGGAGAAATAAATTCCTAGGAATATCATATAATCTTCCAAGACAAAATCATAAAGGAATAGAAAATCTTAATAGACCAATTGTTAGCAAGAAAATTGAATCAGGAATCAAAAACCTCTCAACAAACAGAAGTCTGGGACCAGATGGCTTCACTGGTGAATTCTACCATTCAAGTATGTAATACCTATCTTTCTCAAACTCCTCCAAAAAATTGAAGAGGAGGGAAAGCTTACAAATTCATTTTACAAGGCAAGCATTACCCTGACACACACACACAAAAAAAAAAAAAAAAAAAAATTACAGACCAATATGCCTGCTAAACGATCCTCAAGAGAACATGGTAGTCGGAATTCAACAAATACATAAAAGGATTATATACGTGATTAAGTGGTATGTATTCTGGGGATGCAAGGATGGTTCAACATTCACAAATCAAGGTGATACACCACATTAGTAAAATGAAGGATAAAAATCATATGATCATCTCAATAATGGAGAAAAAGCACTTGACAAAATTTAACATCCATTTATGATAAAAACTCTCAACAAATGGGTATAGAGGAAATGTACTTGTACTTCAATATAATAAAGGCTATACATGACAAACCCACAGCTAACATACTCAATGGAGAAAAGCTGAATACTTTTTCTCTAAGATCAGGAAAAAGACAAGGATGCTCACTGTTGCCACTTTTATTCAACATAGTATTGGAAGCCCTACCCACAGCAATTAGGCAACATAAAGAAATAAAGGCATCTAATTAGAAAGGAAGAAGTAAAACTGTCACTATTTGCAGATGACTAATACTATATATATATGAAAACTTTAAAGACTCCGTCAAAAAAACTGTTAGAACTAATAAAAAAATTCAGTAGGACTGCATTATATAAAATCAATATACAGAATTTTGTTTCATTTCTCTAACAATGAACTATCAGAAAGAAAAGTTAAGAAAAAAATCCCATTTACAATTGCATCAAAGAACAAAATACCTAGGAATAAATTTAACCAAGGAGGTAAAAGACCGGTACACTGAAAACTATAAGACACTGTTTAAAAAAAAAAATCAAACAAGATACAAATAAATGCAAAGATATGGATTGGAAGAATTAAAACTGTTAAAATGTTCACACTACCCAAAGGAATCTAGAGATTCGATGCAATCCCTCTCAAAACATCAATGGTATTTTTCACAGAACTAAACCAAATAATTTAAAATTTATATGGAACCACAAAAGACCCCAAACAGTCAAAGCAATCTTAAGAAAGAGCAAAGCTAGAGGGATCATGCTCCCTGATATCAAACGATGCTACAAAGCTATAGTAATCAAAACAGTATTGTACTATCATAAAAACAGACACCTAGATTAAAGAAACAGCACAGAGAGCCCAGAAATAAACCCACACATGCACGGTCAATTAATTTATAACAAAGTAGTGAAGAATATACAATGGGGAAAGGACAGTCTCTTCAACAAATGGTGTTGGGCAAACTGGACAGCCATATACAAAAGAATGAAAGTAGACCACTATCTTACACCATATTCAAAAATTAACTCAAAATAGATTAAAGACATCAATGTAAGATGTGAAGCCATAAAATCCTAGAAGAAAACATAAGCAATAAGCAACTCAGTGTGAATCTTAGCGATGTTTTTTTTTCTTCCTTTTTCTGTTTCCTTTTGGATTTGACTCCAAAGGCAAGGCAATCAAAGCAAAAATAAACAAATGAAACTACATCAAACTGAAAGCTTCTGCATAGCAAAGGAAACCATAAACAAAATGAAAAGGCAACCTACTAAAAGGAAAAGGATATTTGCCAATCATATATCTGATAAGGGATTAATACCCAAAATATATAAAGAACTCACACAAGTCAACAACAATAAAACAATCTGATTAAAAACTTGGCAGAGGGTCTGAACAGACATTTTTCCAAAGACACACAGATGGAAAACAGGCATATGGAAAGATGTTCAACATCACTAATCACCAGGGAAATGCAAAGCAAAACCACAATGAGATATCACCTCACACTTGTTAGAATGACTATCAACAAAAAGACAAGAAATAACAAGTGTTGAAGAGGATGTAGAGAAAAGGGAACCCTCATAGAGAATGTAAACTGGTGAAGCCACAATGGAAAACAGTACAGGGATTTCTCAAAAAAATTAAAATAGAACTTCCATATTATTCAGCTTTCCCATTTCTAGTTATTTATCTGAAAAAATATGAAAACACTAATTCAAAAAGATATATGCACCCCTATGTTCATTACAGCATTAACATAGCTAAGATATGGAAGCAACCTAAGTATCCAATGTTAGAAAATGGATAATGAAGATGTGGGATATACACATGTGTGCACGTGCACACACACACACACACACACTTTGGAATACTACCCAGCCATAAAAAAGAATAAAATCTTGCCATTTGCAACAACATGGATGGACCTTGAAGGTAAGTGAAAAATGTCAGAGAAAAATAAATACCATTTCATTTCACTTATAAGTGGAATTTAGAAAGCAAAATGAAACAAAAATTCATAGATACAGAGAACATACTAGTGGTTACCAGAGGGGAAGGGGGTTGAGGGGTGGGCAAAATGGGTAAAGGGGGTCAATGGTATGGTGATGGACAGTAACTAGACTTATAGTGGTGATCACTTTGCAGCCTATAGAAATATTGAATTATAATGTACACCTGAAACTAACAAATGTTACATACCAATTTTACCTCAATTAAAAAAAGATTAAAAAACAAATGGAATTAAAACATGCACACGCACACACACACACAATCACATTCCTTAGATTAAAGAGAGCTATGTTTGCCTTTGGTTTTTACAGTCTCTAACTATGGATTGTCAAAGAAGGTAGGAGTCCTCACTCTTCCTGCCTAAAGAGGTTTGTGGTGGTCTTACAAAGTAAGTACTAGGTAGAAAGAATTATAAAACAGTCCCTAAGGCTTAGATATACAAACTGATTAAGTGTCAAGAATGACAACATCTGTCTACACAGCCCATATAAGAATATGGTGAGAGACATGGACCTGAAGCCCAACTGCCTGTTGGCTCAGTCAAAAAAGGTCACACAGCTTCCATCTGACTCTCTTAGAATATCTTCTCTGGCATTTGGAGCTGTCACGGAAGAAAGAAGAAGTCCAATTATTCTGAGAAAACTATGTGACATCCTTCTCCATCAGTGCTGAATCCAGATTTCCACCATTCCTGTTGTAGGACCAGCCATGTGAGGGAGCTTCTTGGATCCTCCCGACCCTCTCATCTACCAGGTGCAGACCACTGAGTCACCACAATCATTGTCAGAGGGAACAAGAGTCATCCAGACAAATTCCTGACTCAGAATTCCTGTGGTATAATTAAAGAGTTGTTTAAAGACATTCTGTTTTAGAGTAGTTTGTTTATAGCAATATACAACCAGAATGGGGCCTTAATTCTCTCAATGTAAAATTCGGGAAACATTACTAGAGGACTGGTATGAGGATTTTTTTTTTTTAAGATTTTATTTATTTATTTATTTGAGAGAGAGAATGAGAGAGAGAGAGCACATGAGAGGGGGGAGGGTCAGAGGGCAAAGCAGACTCCCTGCCGAGCAGGGAGCCCGATGCGGGACTTGATCCTGGGACTCCAGGATCATGACCTGAGCCGAAGGCAGTCGCTTAACCAACTGAGCCAGCCAGGCGCCCCTGGTATGAGGATTATATGAGAATGTATGCTGTGTCCATATCTGATTCATAAGACAGCTACCAACGTCTTCATCATCATTATAATACCAGTCATGAAACCTCTTTCCCATACTGAAAACACTGCACTTAGCCCAGATGGGCATCAGAAGATGGGAGTTCTAATTCTGGGCCTGTCACTGGTGAGCTACCTACTCTTGACAAGGCAAAGACACTGACATGGTCCAGCATTTTCTTTTTTTTTTTTTTTGGGAGTCAGGTAGGAAAGGCAAAAAGAGTGAAGAGGCTGGTGTTAAGACCCAGGTTTTATATGGTCTTTCAAATATTTTTAAAGCACAAAAGTCCAAGTGATATTTTTTAATTCCATATAAAAATATAATCTCTACTTTGATTAAATATATGGCCCTTTGGGTGTAGCTTTTTATATTTTTGCTTCTGATAATAATATATGTGAATAGAGAAAGACTTCTCTACTATAAGAGAATTTCTCTATTCTAAATAAAACAGCAATGGAAGGGCCAAAATAGAATGGTGGGAATTTGGGTGAGCTAGAGAGAACTCATTCTGGCCAAGGAGGCAAACAGTTCTCATCTCCAGCCAACATCATCCATGAGACAGGAGGACCAGTGTTCCTAGATACTTTTACTTTTCTGAGACTCCAGAAAGGTTCAGCTCATAAGCAATCAGCTGGTACCTCCACTTTATTATAAAGATGTTCCTTTAGGTGATCTTTTTCTTGCTTTGCATGTGACGTTAGGCAAACTCTTTTAACTATTTTTTGGTCTCAATTTCCATTTCCTGTAAAATTGAGAAGTAAAAACAATAGTTTCCAAAGTCCTTCCAAATCTAAATTTCTTTTAATTCATCAGGCCTGCCCAGGGGAAGATGGTGGATTTGGAAAATATGCATATACCATGCCTGTGCATTTATGCATTATTTTGTTAAAAAATAAATAATAGTTGGCTTTTTATGATTCATATAAAAAGAATATGAATTATCTCTGGAGACAGCCACTTCGCCTCTTAGCCCTACCTTAAGTGAGCTCTAAACATGATCTTTAAGAATAAAATTAAAACTAAAATTTGACAGCAACTCACAGTATAAAATATACGTTGTATCATAGCAACCAGGATGCACATACGTATACACGTGTGACTAAAACAAAAGTTTCACACAGTAATATTTAGCCCTGCCATCTAGACTGCTCTGTAATTTTTAATTTTCTTTCTTTCCCCTACATGTTAGTTGTGACACACCAAATACGGTAATGAATCAGGACCCACCGTGCTTGTCTACAGAGGTCATCCCCTCCTCAGAATTTACAACCTGTCTTCTGGATTTCATCTTTTTAACTGTTTTTTTTCCCGAACATTTAATATCTCCCTCAATTAAATGGTAACTTCCCTCATGGCAAGTCTTTCAAAAATTTTAAAGCACAAAGTAAGAGCAAACATAATAGTTTCTTCTTTTAACACCTGATTTTCTAAATGAGAAGTAACATTAATTTGCGGTAGGTGTGCCATTTATAAACAGCATTGCTTTCACGTCAATTTCCCTTTTCACTAAACCACTGGTAGTGGAAACGTTAGTAAGCATTACAAACCATGTGGAACAGTATGCAGATGCTCAGGTTCCGTCTCAAGACATTCTGCCTAGTGCGTCCCCGGGAGCCTCTGGGAACCTGTACTGTTACCCATCCCCTTGGTAATTTTGAGCTCTATGGTCTTTTGATCATACTTTGAGATTCTGCTTTAAAAATATAAAGGTCTAGAACAGAGGTGAGCAAACTTTTTCCATGAAGAACCAGATTATAAACACTCTGGGCTTGTGGACCACCGGGTCTCCATTGTAACTATTCAATATCTCAATTATAGTGCGAAAGCACTCATAAACAATACATAAATGAATGGGTGTGGCTATGTTTCAATACAATGTTATTTACAAAAACAGGTGGCTAGCTCCTGGCCATAGTTTGCTAAACCCTGGTCTACTAAAAATTGGTTTGGTGATGTAAGTATGATATTTAGATCCACTGATGCTGGATCCTTTATCAGGTAGGTTGGCAATCTGAAATCACAAACCAGGCTCTTGGGAAAAGTATGCTTTTGTCAATTAATGACGTCAACAGGAGTGCTAAATAAGTAGTACAGTGGTAGATGTGAACTTTCCTTCAAGGTTTACCTAAGAGGGCAAGAAAATGAAGAAGCAGCATTTCTCTTCAGAAAATCTAGAAGTGGAGTAGCTTATATCCTTAATTAAGCTGTAGAATTTGACTATATGTTCACTGCAAGAGGGAATGTTAAGGGTCCAGGCAGTGAGTACAGTTCCACAAACCATTCCACTCAATATTCATGGAGGACTTGCGTCAGATATTGCTCCAAGAGGTCTCCATTCCCAGATGCTTTTATGCAGTGAGGCTTTGAGTAGGAGCCTAGCATGTAAAGATACACTCATATATTTTGGATGACACCAAGTCTAAACTCAAGCCAGCTACATCTTTAGGTGATCAAACAAACAAACAAAAACAAAAACTTCAACACTGAGTCAAAACAATTAGCCCTGTGAGCTTTACTGAGTACAGACCCTAAAGCAGTCTCCATGGTGGTGCCTTCTTACAGGGTTTTTCAATTTTTTTTTCAAATTTTTACTTTAAATAGCATAAGATCTCTGATTCAAACTCAATGACTTTAGAACCTTATTTCCCACATAATTTGTGGCTCCACTGTACATTATTTATTGACTCTGAGTATCACACACATTATGAAGGTTGTACACCAAACCTCTGTGTATCTTTGCTAAAAAACTGCCTCAACAGGTATAGCAATGCATTAGTTTCCATGTTATTAAACAACAATATAGCTGAGATGGTGTTAAAAAGATCCTGCTTCTCATCCAACTGGTTAACATTTTGCTCACTGCATTTTGAGTAGAGGGCAGCTGGGGGTGAGAATGGTGTGGGGGTAGGGATGGCAGGGCGGCAGGGATGGAGATGGAATTAGAATTGGTTGACAGCCTACTATGCACTAATAATTTAATCTGTTATTTCATTTAAAGTCTCACAACATGGTATATTAAGTATTGTTATTTTACATGGCAGGTTCTGGGAATCGGCCTGTGAGCATAGGGTGTCTTGATAGGTAAGATGACTCCAGAAAGGAGGAAAGGAACAATCCAGGAGGCAGCAACTACTCTGCCACAACTCTGTGCCATGACTGTTCCTACAGTGTTTAAATCCAATCTTAAATATTAACCTCCCATTCCGGAGATGAATCACACTTGGTCATAATGTATTATCCTTTTTCCACAATGTTAAATTCAATCTGCTAAAATTTCACAGGTAAGAATTCTAATTCAGTGAAGCCAAGTAAGTTGCCTGAGGTTACATAGTCTGCAAGTTGTAGATGCTACACTGGAATTAGGACCTTCTGATTTCAAAGGCCTTGTTCTACCATTTGATGCCAGATTTCAAGGAAATACTCAAAGCTACCAAACTACAGTGAAGCTGATTTTTAGTAAAAGAAGCTGATGATTAAAATGAAATTTGAAATTTATCCATAGATTTTCATTACTGAAATAATTTGCTGTTTAAATTATCAAACATCAAGACAAGACTGGATTTAAACACTGTGGGAACAGTCATTTAAAGGGTGGAATAGAAAGAATGCTTCTTTGGTGCCTTCTGGTTTGTTCCTTTTCTCCTTTCTGGAGTCCTTTTACCTATCCTGACATTCTATGTTCACAGGCCAATTCTCAGAACTTTCTAAGTCTGTGCTCTCCAAGAAGTACCAGATCATTTTTATTTCTGTTTGTTCTAATAAAACCCACCTAGTCTGAAACCAAATCATTCTGGTCTTTAAATGACAAAAGTAACATTTTAACATAACATAAAAGCTGGGTCTTCAATAAGAACAGTAAAATTGATAAAACTTTAGCCAGATTAAATAAAATAAAAAAAAAAAGGAAAGAGATAAAAGCCAAATTACCAGTATCAGGAACGAAGAGGTGGTATTACCTTAAATTCTACACAAAGTAAAACGACAACAAAGAAATACTGTGAACAATCTTATATCAATATATTTAATAACTAAGTGAAATGAACAAATTCTTTGAAACTACCATATCTTACTCAAGGAATACTTGAATGTTTAATATTATATATTTATTAGATATTAGGTTACTTGGTAAAGAAATTGATTTTGTAGTTAAAAACCTTTCCACAAAGAAAATACTAGGGTCAGATGGCTTAACCAGTGATTCTACTCAATATTTAAGGAAGAAGTTATACCAATTCTACAAAAATTCTTCTAGAAAATTGAAGAGGTCAGAACCACTTCCCAACTCATTCTATGAGGCATGCATTACTCTCATACCAAAACCAGACAGCACAAAAAAAGAAAACTTATGACCAAGGGACACAGAAGTTCTTAAAATTTTAGCAAATTAAATCTAACAATATGTAAAAAGGATAACACAATATGACCAAGTGTGATTTATTGCAGAAATAAAAGGTTGGTTAATATCTAAAAGCAATCAATGTAATTCATCATATTAACAGACTAAACAAACAATATAAGACTATCTCAATAGATGCAGAAAAAAAGATTTGATGAAATCCAGTATCTACTCCTGGTGTTTTCAGCATACTAAGAATAAAAGGGAACCTCTTCAATTTAATAAGCTTTTAAGAAATGTGAGAAAAGTCTAAGCTAACAACATACTTAATGGTGAGAGACCAAATGTTTTCCCTCTTGAATGAGACAAAGGTAAAAATGTCTACTCTCACCACTTCTGTTCAAAATTATACTGAAGGACCTACTTCTATGGAATAAGAAAATAAAAATGAATAAGTCACTGAGGTTGAAAAGGGAGAAGTAAAACCATCTTAATTTACCGAGGACATGGTTGTCTACATTAAAAAATCTGATAATACCCCCCAAAAATTAATTAAAAGATATGTTTAGCAAAACTGAAGGATACAAGACCAAAATACAAAAGCAAATGTATTTCTCAGTCCTAGCAATGAACAGTCAAAAACCGCAAGTATAAAAAAACTCATAATAGCATAAAGATATGAAATATTTAAGGATACATCAGACAAACATGTATAAGACCTATATACTGAATACTACAAAACATAATGGAGAGAAATTAGGAAAGATTTATATAAATGGAATAAAATACTAAATACCATAACTATGTCATCTCCTCAAATTGATCTACAGATTCAGAACAATCCTATTCAAAATCCCAGTGTGATTTTTTTCTTTTCTTTAAAAGAAATTGACAACCTTATTTTAAAGTATACATGGAGGGGTGCCTGGGTGGCACAGTCAGTTAAGCATCACCTTCTGCTCAGGTCATGATCCTGGGATCCTGGGATTGAGCCCCATGTCAAGCCCCAGGTTGAGCCCCGCTTTGGGCTCCCTGCTCGGTGGGGAGCCTGCTTCTCTCTCTCCCTCTGTCCCTCCCCCTGCTCATGCTCTCTCTCACCTCTCAAATAAGTAAATGAAATATATAAAAAAAAAAAAATACCCATGGACATTCAAAGGACTCAGAGTAGCTAAAAAAAAAAAAAGTGAAAAGGAGGAAAAAAATCGGAGAACTTACACTACCCGATTTCTTTTTTTTTAAAAAAAGATTTTATTTATTTATTTCACAGAGAGAGAGACAGTGAGAGAGGGAACACAAGCAGGAGGAGTGGGAGTGGGAGAAGCAGGCTTCCCGCTGAGCAGGGAGCCTGATGTGGGACTAGATCCCAGGACCCTGGGACCATGACCTGAGCCGAAGGCAGACGCTTAATGACTGAGCCACCCAGGCGTCCCTACACTACCTGATTTCAATACTTATTGTTATAATAGAAAAATCCTGGGTGTCACGATTACGGTATGTCATAATCATGGCATCACATGAGACAAATAGATCAATGGAACAGAATAGAGATTCAAGAAATAGACCTTACATATATGATTTTTTAATAAAACTCTAAGTAAAGTTTTTTCAACAAATGGTGCTGGAACGATTGGATATCCAAATACAAAAAAAAAAATGAATTTCACATATACCTCACATCATATGCAAAAATTAACTCAAAATGGATCAACATATTAACTGTAAAACCTAAAATTATAAAACATCTAAAAGACAACCCAGGAGAAAACTTTTATGTCTCTGAGTTACATAAGGATTGTTGAGATAGAATACCAAAAATAATGAATAGATTGGATTTCACCAAAATTAAGAACCTCTGCTCTTTAAAAGAAACTGTTAAAGACAAGGCACAGATAAGGAGAAAATATGGTACACATCTGTCTAAAAATTAAAAAAACAAAACAAAACTGACCTTAACAAGTGTTCGTGAGGATGTGGAGAAACGGGAACTCTTATGCACTGAGGTGGGAATGTAAAATGGCACAAGTGCTTTGAAAACCTTTGGCAAATTCTTAAAACACACACACACACACGCACACCTACCATTTGACTTGCTATTCCACACCTAGTATTTGCCCAAGAGAAATGAAAGCATCTGTCTACAGAAATACTTGCACACAGATATTCACAGTAGCTTAATTTATAATATTCAAAAACTAAAAATGACCCAAATGTCCATCAACAAGTGCACAGATAAATTGTGGTATATCCATACAATGGCACACTAATCAGCAATAAAAAAGAATGAACTACCTGAAACAAACAACCAGAGTTGATTAAAAAAAATATATGCTTAATGAAAGAAGCCAGACAAAAAGGAGTACATGTTGTATGTTTCCATTTTTATAAAATTATAGAAAATTCAAACTAATTTGTAGCAACAGAGAGCATTTTAGTGGTGTCTGAGAATGGGGATGCAAGTGGGGCAGTGAGGAGTGAACAGGAGAGACTGCAACAAAAGGAAACTTTTGGAGTGATGGGTATGTTCATTACCTTTGTGGCAAAAGTTTCACAAGTGTGTACCTATTTAAAACTTACCAAATTGTGTACTTTATGTGTACTTTATTGCATATCCATTTACCTCAGGAAAGTTATTTTTTTTTTGTTTTTTGTTTTTTTTAAATTTTATTTTATTATGAAAGCTATTTTTAAAACAAGTGCAAAAGCAATAGTTTTCAGTCATTCTGAACTGTTAGAAAAACACAAGAGTTAAGAAAGTAAAATTTATTCTACACAACTCATGAAATACTGTGGAAGAAAAAAAATTCTAAGTGATCTAAACTCAACTAAACCCCACCCTTAGCTAGCAGAGGATCTTAATTTTAGCTACTCAGAGATTACCCAAATTCTTATCATGGACATATTATATATATCAGGGTTTTATTGTACTTCAAGGAAACTTTAATATATGTATGTATTTTCAAAGACACATTGACTAGCAGGGGAAAAACCACCAAGAATAATACAAGTCTTATTCTAGTAAAGCTATTGGATTTAAAGTGAAGAGAAGTTTTTGGGGACAACAATGCAAAAATGTCAAGTTATTATACGGTGGAAAAAATTAGACCAACCACCAACTTTTCTGTAACAACATTTACCACTAGGAAACATGAAAAGACTAATGAGAATGCATGCGATCCTATGTTTTCAAAGACAATTTTTATAGAGGAAATTACTTTAGAAAGAGTTCTTACTGTGTGAAACTTTTTTTTTTTTAAGTTCAAAGATAAACGACTAACACAGAAATAATGCAGAATCAGAGACAACAAAAGAAATATTCTGGCTAGAGTCAAGATGCCCGCAAATACTCTTGACATGAATAATGCACCTGACATGACATAAAGGAGCAACAAATTTTTAAAAACTAATACTCTTTTTTTTTTAAAGATTTTATTTATTTATTTGAGAGAGAGAGAATGAGAGAGAGCACATGAGAGGGGGGAGGGTCAGAGGGAGAAGCAGACTCCCTGCCGAGCAGGGAGCCCGATGTGGGACTTGATCCAGGGACTCCAGGATCATGACCTGAGCCGAAGGCAGTCGCTTAACCAACTGAGCCACCCAGGCGCCCTAAAAACTAATACTCTTAAAAACAAAAGTAATGAACTTGAAGGTATTTGTCCCATGAGGGTTTGACATCTGCAAACCAATTACCTTGGGAAGTGGTGCTCTTATTGTTTCTGGAATGGGCTTTGCAACCGTGTGAAGCACTACCAAAAAAATAAATGAAACAACCAAGCAAAGAACTGTCTTACATATTTACAATCTCCTGTCCATCAGGATTCAAAACGTTGATTCATGAGACTGGGCTCCAAATAGAATTTGACTAATTTCCAAAATCAAATGTATTCTTCAAAGAACAAAGATATTAAAATGAAAGTTATGTGGACCTGAGCAGTTAGTAAGATAAGTTACAAAAGGTTTCAGAGAGTTATTATCATGGACAGAGAAAGTCAGCGGACTGCCATAGGGAGACAACATTTATGTAGGTAAATGTTACGATGTGTGTTTGGCTGTCAGTCCCACCCACAGCATCTCTTTATACCCAGTGCTCCGATAGAGTGTAGGTTCTAATAATCTTTAGAATGGAGAATACACACACATTTGCATGAAGGATGTAACTTAGAAATGCAATGTAATTGTTTTAGTTGAGAAGGTATCACCAATCTTCAAACCAATCATCTAGATTATGTTTGAAGTGCACAACCATAATCTCTCAAAATATCCTAAAATGTTAGTAGGAAATGGCGATGATCTAGGTTGTAATTCATATCTTAAAGAACATGGTAACTATACAATAGTAACTTCTGGTCAATTATACAATGAATTGTCCATGAAATGTTAAGATATGATCCGTTTTTTATTAAACATATTAAAAGACATGCAGAGTTTTGAAAATAAGAAAATTCTTTTGGCAACTAAGCAAAATGATCAAACATCACAAATTTAGGGTTAACTAATTTGGAATCTGAGATAATTTAGCCTGATAGTAGGCTGAAATTTACATTTACTGTTTATATTTAAAAAGGAAAATGATATGCAAATATACTTGTCATTCGTTCACCATATTGCTCCATAAAGTATGTATGCAAACAAATAGCAAGTAGAATTTCAATGATTCATTCACTATTTTGAGAACTAATGTTGCCCTTTAGCCAGGTATACTGGGTGCATCTGACAAGTGAGGCTGTCAGCCTCATTCTCACGATTTTCGGTGGCAATTTTTGGTCCTTGATGGCAGGATCACCTAGTACTCAACGTGATACAGCACATAAAAAAAGTCATCCAGTGACTTTGTGAACTTGGCTTTCCAGCCATAGTCTCCCACTCTTCCTCATCCCACTACCTTCATTACTCCCAAAGTCACCAACCTCTTTTCAACTCTCAGCCTTCACTTCACATACTCCCTCCCTGACACCCATTCTTCTTCATGTACCTTTCCCATGTCCCACTCAGGGTAAATTATTCTCACTTCCTCCTATATTTCCAAAGAAATCTTTTTGTACCTCTACATTTGTGTTCTATAGAGTCCAACTTTTATAGGCCCATCACATTAGAACCTCTTAAAAAGAGGTTTATTCAGTATTGCATTTTCTACAGTACCACGAACATTCTTGGAACATAGTAGGGATTCAGTCAATATGTACTGAATTGTATAAGTGAATTCAACACTCGTGCACATGTGCACGCACGCGTACACACACACACACAGAACACACTAAGTAGAAATCAGTAATGAGCGACTTTGGGAGGCTGATCCCAGTAATAATAATAAAAATAAAAAGTGCATTTATTGAGTACCTACTATGTGCCAGGCAGTCTGTTAGATGGATCATGTACATTATCTTAATCCTTACAATGACCCCTATTGATATCTCACATGAGGAAGCCAAGATTCAGAAAAACTAAATACATTGAACATAGGGAAAATGCTGGTATGTTGCTAAGCACAGATTCAAATCCAGGTATTCCTAGTAAAAATGATGCTAACCCTCTTCTTTTCACATCTTCCTTTAAATTTCTTTCCCTCCTCCTCCACCTCCCCCACCACACACCCGGTATAGCTATTATACTCATAATCTATTACTCAGTTTATGTTTTTCTAATTTAATTTTTGTCAAAACTCTTGGCTACCTATACTGCTTTATTAAGAGTAAGGCCAATCTCAAGATTTTGTTGACCCTGATATTATTTTTTAAAATCAATTTCTAAGCAAATAAACTCAGTGATGCATTACTTACATATAGTTTGAAGATGAGGTAGGTGTGCTTGGAATAAAATGTCATCATCCCTTCAAGCAGTTTTGAAATACATAAAAACTGCACACAAATAGAACCAGTACCTCAAAAGTCCAATGTATAGAAGAACAGATATCCCCAAAACAAACTCTTGCAACCCTTCCAAATGTGACGATTGTCAGTATTACAGATGCCTTCGAAATTTCCTGTTCTTGAAGAATACCTACTTCTTTAAGTAACAGGTCTTTAAAACAAAGGAGTCATAACTAATGGATCATAACACGTGAATTTCTTATGAGTAAAATAAACCACAAATGAAAGTACATATACCAAGCACATTGAACCTTTCTTCTTCTATTAGCTATCGGTCCACAATCATATCTAGATCAATAGTGAAGATTATCTGTTTAAAGGAGAGCCATGCTTTCTTTTGTCAGAAATTCATTACTTTTTATTAGGGTCATTGCTTGAAAACTTCAAAACACCATATGGACCTAATTGTGGTTTATTTTGGCAAAAAGGAAGACACTGTAGAACAATTGAGGCATTACATTCTACAATTCCATTACTTTCATCCCTCTCAGTTTTATTACTGTGTCATTAAAGGCAACTTGAGTGAGCGAAGAATTATAGTGTCATGTGTACAGGCTAGTAGATTAATAACAAAACACACTCAAGTTTAAAGGTATCTAACAGCTGTTTTCATTATTTTGTGTAAATACGCTTGAAGCATATCTATCTGATTAGTGGATAGAGCGCTCTTCTCTGTCACATGCCATGGGCACTGCTATGTGCAAGTAATCAAAGTGCTCAGAAAATGAGTTTACAATGTTCACTGCTGAAATACACAAATGTCAGAAAGTGACTGCTCATCAAAGCTTAGTCAAATCATCTGCTGCAAACAAACAGATTCCAATGCACATTTCAGCTTAAAACATTCCACTGCAGCACACTGACTGAGTTGGACTTACTGCTGGCCAAAATGAAGTGGTGTGCAGAGAATAATAAGTTTCTTTAGAGAGAAAGAAATGACTTCAAGATTCATACAGATAATCGTCTATATAATTTCCAATGGAGTCAACATCTAAAGTTACATTATTTTTATCCTAGAGAATATTCATTAACTTTTATATGCTTTTAAATGTGAACTAATAAGGAAGCATGCCATATATTCTTATTTTAGGGCTTACATACATGTAAAATCCATACACAACTTAAGACTTCTCATGCAACGATTCCTAATTCCATGCTTAGAGGTTTTTCCCTCATTCTCTTTTACATTGCTATGATCTGTCTACTAATACATTTACTTTGAATTCCGATACCCAACTGCTTGCTACTTAAACATTTCAAACGTATTTATCCTTACCTATCAGCCCTTGTCCTTCTACAAATTCTCTTCACTTGACCTCTGTCTTCTTGAAGCACAGAAACACGTGACGCCCATCCCATTACAGAGTTGACAGGTTCAACTACTACACGGACTGCCCGCTCCACTCAGTGGAGTTTTTCACTTCATCACCATATCTCTGGTAAACTGTCTCTGTGGTTTCTTGTCCCCTGTGTCTGCCTAATTTTGATGCTCCAACCCAGACATTTGTTTTCAAATCTATTCAAAATTATTCCTGTCCTTTGGGGGGGGGTCGGTATAGAGAAGAGGGCACAGTCCTGATGCCGTATCTATGTACAACCCCTACTGTAATATGGATGCTGAATATTCTCAATATGGTGATGAGTGCGACTGCCTTCTTTTTCCAAAGCCAGGCGTTAAAAATGCCCCACCCCCATTTAAGTCCTCTGTCAAGAACCCCTGATTTAGACAAATCTGGCTTCCTCAAAAATGCTTTTAAACCACTTTCGGCTTACCCCTCTAGTCACAGAAACACTTGTTTCAAATTTGTCTGTCTGCCTCTTCCAACTTTCTCATCTTTTCCTTCAATTTCATCCACTTGCTCTTTGGGGATGTTTACACTGAAGCTCGTATTTCAAGACTCATCTAGTTTTCTCTCAAGCATCTCTAAGTCCTCCATGCTGTTTGAAGGCTTGCCTTGTCATCTGTATACTCTGCCTGTCTGCACCTCAGTTTCCTCCTGCCTTTTTGATGAGAGGCTGGAGCACTCCTGAGAGTGGAGCTCTCATAGCACTAACACAAGCCAGGCCTGGCTGCGGAGGTGTTATGTAAGCGTCTCCATGCTGAATTGACAATGAGCTTCTACACTGACCTTCCAACTCCAAGTTGATTCTGAGGTGTTCCATAAGCAAGGCTCACAACTAAAATGTCAAGATTTTCAGTTAAGGCTAAAAAAGCTAGATTTTCAAAAGGTTAGACAGTAACTATATAACCCACACCTAATATTTTCATGTCACCTTTCAAAGCAGTAAACCTCATTTGTTGATGTGTTGACAGAGCTCAACAATGCAAATAAAGTACATCTAGGGACATGGATTCTCCCTAAATTCAATCTAACTGTATTTTTGTCAATTGTTCTAAAAGGTTCGTTTAAAATTAAGGAGTCAAAATGGAACACCGATTTTCTTGCTTAAGTTTTTTCATAAGGTAAATAGCACTTAGGCTAAACAAGATAGCTAGATGGTAAGCACGAATTACAACCCATTTCTCCTAGAAAAAAGATGCAAGTTGAGTGCTACCCCAAGCTGAATGGTAGTTTGCAGCTGCCACACAAATTTCCCTTCCCAACGCTTTAAGTATCATCTGCCCACTAATAATATTTATTGGAAATCAACAGCAGAGAAATAGGCTGGTGCTGCAGGGTGTTAAAAGGCATTAAAGATAGAGTCCCCATGTTTAAGAACCTAACAATCAAATGACTGAATCAACTGACAATGGACATTCACATAGGTGACATATGCATATATAATTATGACTCTATACTTAATTTAAAAGCTACCCCTGTAAGTCTGTCTGGGTCGGCACTAAAGTAAGCGATGGAGGTATGGGATGAATTAAAGGCATTATCTTACCACGATGTACTGTATAAAATAAATGACCTAGTTGTTCAATGCAAGTGACATTATTCAGAAAGGAGTTTTGAGGAAGGATGATCCCAAGTCTTGTTTTTTAAAGAAGCGAGGGTAGTTGGTAAGAGGTGAGAAGAAAGAATATTACTCTAGACCCAAGGAGGGAGATGGCAGAAAACAACAGGTAAAAGAGATGCAAAGGCTTACAATCAAGAAGGAAAGAGCCTTCTACTTTCTCTGTCCAGAGTAACACAAGAACTAAGGTAGGAGGGAAGGGCAAGCATTCAGCAAGGAAATGTCAGTTCACTTCCTTTCACCACTGATAATGCACTGGACACCTGAATAAACTTGGCAGTCTTCATTTCAGTGCTTAAGTATATGTCTTGCCTTCTTTCCACATTATATGCTTCATTAAATCTTCCATATATCCTGTACCTTGATCTTCCCAACTCTTTTCCACATCAAAACTCCGCAAAATGGTCTAGCTCCTTATTTCCAGTTGGAATTTTCTCTCTGGTTGGGGGCTGTGATCACATCCTTTAAGTTGCATCTTACGATCCTTCAATAAAAATACAGACTCTATTCCCTTCAGGGAAACTGGTACCAGAAACATTTCTGCCTCACAGGATCCATCATCTTCTGGGGAGGAATGTTCTGCTCTCTTAAGAGCTCTGTAAACCAGAACGTGGTACATAAATGTAAGGCATGACTCTAGCTGCTGTTATTAATCACCTTCTCTTTCAGATTTGCTTATATCTAAAATAGCCTGCATCACTCTTAACACTGTAAGCATGCAGAGAGCAAGCGGTGTGCTAGCTGAACATATTTAATGCAGCACCTGGCACACCACACGCGGAAAGGCTCGTCACTGATGATGCTAACGCTCACTGAAATTAAAGTCTATCTTCTCATGATCACATAATAACTGGCAATCACCTTGAAATGGGAGTGTATTAAGCACTATAAAACATAGCCAGTACTTTTGGCCCAAGTTCTGCTCTCAGTGAAACCAGAGAGCAGCAGCTCAGTACTCCCTTCAGAATACACGTGTTTCAAAGCATTTAACCTTTCCGTCGTTCTCAAGAATATTCACAGTTACACTAGCCGGATTATTCAAATGACTCACCAGTTTTTCTGCTTGTGCATGCCACTCAAATGAGGAATATTAAATACAGCTCTGTTCTCAGTAAGATTCTAAGCAACACTAGACTAAGCATATAAAAATGATTTCCTCTTGATATGCATAAGCTACACACATCACAAAATCATTTTTTCGTTTATTAAAGTCATAATTGAATTGAATTGGGGCCACAGTAACAATTGGGACTCAAATTTTCTTCCTTATACAGAATGTTCCTGAAATTCTTCTTCCTCTAAAATGCCCACTTTAGAGGTAATATTCAATGCTATCAGTATATTCTGAACCTGTTCTTGAAGACATTATTTTACTGATTTCTATATGCATATTGTGTTGACTTAATTATATAGGTACACAATCACAGAATTAATGAGACGTGAACTTAGAAATTAACCTCATCTAACATCCCACCCACTCAAGAATCCCTTGGAAAGACTTGGCTACAATATTCCACCTAGTGATTGCTGAATTCATTTTCACTGAGTTTCCCTTCTATGAAAGAACACAAAGAATATTTACAACAGGGGAGCTGAGGACAATTTTCCAAGGTTTTGAAGAGGAGATGTCACGTCAGGTAAAATGTGACATCTCCCCTACCTCTACCATGGGCCTTTTGCCCCTTAGTCACCTCTGACAAAAAATGTCTACAATTTGATCAGTAAAATTGAATTTATTTCTTCAAAACATACCACGCACACACACATATATCTTCCTTCATTGTTGAATGAATCTATTAGAAAGATGTCTTTCTAAAATTGGTATCTTTGCCCTATGCTTCTCATGTTATAATTCTCTGCTTAGGAACAACACAATACAAATATACCAATATTTGCACATAATAATCTTTCAAACTCCAAGTTTCAACGATTCTATAATGTGAATACAGGTATGTGCCTCCACACGAAATTCTCTTCCAGGTTAAGTATTTCAAGACTCCCCAAGTGTTTTTAGAAATCCTATCTATCTGTCTGTCTATCTATCTATCTATCTATCCATCTATCTATCCATCTATCATCTATCTACCTACCTATCATCTCTCTCTCTTTTTGAATGCAAGAGTTAACAGTTATTCTTTCAAATATAATTTTTGTACATTTCAGTGTACTATTTTGGTCTGTCAAGGTAATTTTGAAATTTCATCCTTATCACCCATTATTCTTTCAATCATTCCTTGTTCTGTGTCATCCAAAATTCTAGGACACTTGCTTTGGGTTTTTGTTTGTGACATTCCAGCAAAGTAAAGAAGGAAAGAAACATTTCTTGAGCACCTACTGCATTTGAAGAAACATGGTGGGCACTAGACCCTTAGTGTTTCCTAGAATTTAATCTTCACAAAGTTCCTATTGATTAGCTATAGTTTATAGATGAGAAAATAGAGACTTAAACAGCTTTAAGTGACTTGCTCAAGACTCTGGTAAATGACAGAGATTAGACTTTATCTTATTAAAGATTTATTTATTTGAGAGAGAGAGAGAGAGAGAGTAAGAGGGAGGGACAGAGGAAGAGAATCTTCAAGCTGACTCCCCTCTGAGCGTGGAGCCGGTCTTGGGGCTCGATCTCATGATCCAGACTTCACTCCCTAAGCCAAAACCAAGAGTTGGATGCTCAACCTACTGAGCCACCCAGGCGCCCCAACAGAGCTTAGAATTTAAAAAAAGTTTGTGTGGGTGGAGAAAGATGGTGGAGGAGTAGGAGACCTGGATTTCGTCTCCTCTCAGGAATTCAGCTGGATAGGGATCAAACCATTCTGAACACCTACAAACTCAACAGGAGATCAAAGAAAAGAATAGCAACAACTCTCTGAACAGAAAAACGACCACTTTCGGGAAGCTAGGATGTGCGGAGAAGTGAATCTGAGGTGATATTCGGGAGGATAGACAGCGGGGGAGGGGGCCTCCGTCAGCCGCTACTGGCAAGTGAGAGAGACGCGGAGCACAAAATCGGAACTTTTAGAAGTCGGCTCTGCCAAGGGACATCGCTCCAGTGGCTAAGCAGGGGGTGGAACCCTCGCGGGACAGTGTGGTCTCAGGACCCTCGGGGTCACAGGAAGACCGGGGGTGCCTGAGCACGGCAGAGCTCCCAAGTATCGGAGTGGGGAAGCCGGCTGCAGAGATGGAGCCCAGGAACGGGCTCTCAGCTCGGGTTGCCATAAACCGTGATCCGTGGCAGAGTCAGGCCACTGCTCCTCCAGCAGGGACCCAACAAGCGGCAGATCTGGGAGACTCCCCTTCCTCCCCCGGGGAGGAGCGGCACGGGAGCGCACTGCAGGGATCTGCTGGGTTTGGAGACTCCACACGGGATCGTGTGCCAGAGACAGAAACGCTCGGTCACAGGCCGGGTGAGCATGGAGTGCGGCCGGAGACCGGGGAGATGGGAGTGATTGACTGCTTTTCTCTGGGGGCTCACTGAGGAGTGGGGCCCTGAGTTCTCGGCTCCTTGGGGGTGGAGATTGGGAGGCCGCTTTTTTCACTCTCGTCCTCCAAAGATGTATGGAAAGTTTGCAGGGAACAAAAGCTCCCGAGAGCAAACCCGAACCGGCAAGGGCAGGGCAATTCCGCCTCCGGCAAAGACATTTGGAAACCACAGCAACAGGTCCCTCCCCCAGAAGATCAGCGAGAACAGCCAGCCAAGACCAAGTTTACCGATCAATGAAAACGGCAGAATTGCAGCGCTAGGGGAATACTGCACATAGAATCCATGGCTTTTTTACCATGATTCTTTAGTCTTTCAAAGTTAATTTTTTTTTACCCTCTTTTTTTTTTAATTTTTCTTTTTCCCTTTTTCAACCAACATCTTATCAATCCCTTTTTTAAAAAACATTTTTATTTTTCATTTTTAGAGTCAAATTCTACCCCTTCATAGTAGTTACCCTTATTTTTGGCATATATATATAAGTTGTTCTCTCTTTAAAATTTTGAGATACAGTTTCTTCTAAAAGATCAAAATATACCCTAAATCTCTAGTGTATGGCTTTGTTCTACTCTCCTGCCTGATCACATTCTCTCCCTTTTTTTCTTTTTTTTTTTAAATCCTCTTCTTTTTTCAAACAACTTATCAATTCCTTTTATAAAATTTTTTATAATTTTCATCTTTACAGTCATATTCCATCCCTTCATCATATCAACGCTTATTTTTGTACGTATATAACTTTTTCATTCTTTAAAATTTTGGGAGGCACTTTCTTCTAACAGACCAAAATACAGCCAAAATCTAGTGTGTGGCACTGATCTATGCACCAGCCTAATCATATTTGATCATATTCTGTTTTTTTATTTTGTTCTGTTTTTGTTTGTTTTTATCTTTTTCTTTTTTCTTTCTTTCCCTTTCTTTTCCCCTGGCTTCAGGTCATTTCTGATTTGTTTAGAGTATATTTTCTGGGGACGTTGTCATCTAATCTCCTCTGGACAGAATGACAAGATGGAAAAAATCACCTCAACAAAAAGAACAAGAGGTAGTACCGACTGCCAGGGACCTACTCAATATGGACATTAGTACGATGTCAGATCTAGAGTTCAGAATCATGACTTTAAAGATACTAGCTGGGCTTGGAAAAAGCATGGAAGTTATTAGAGAAACCCTTTCTGGAGAAATAAAAGAACTAAAATCTAACCAAGTCGAAATCAAAAAGGCTATTAATGAGATGCAATCAAAAATGGGGGTGCTAACTGCTAGGATAAATGAGGCAGAAGAGAGAATCAGTGATATAGAAGACCAAATGATGGAAAATAAAGAAGCTGAAAAAAGGAGAGATAAACAACTACTGGATCACAAGGGCAGAATTCAAGAGATAAGCGATACCATAAGACGAAACAACATTAGAATAATTGGGATCCCAGAAGAAAAAGAAAGAGAGAGGGGGGCAGAAGGTATATTGGAGCAAATTATAGCAGAGAACTTCCCTAATTTGGGGAACGAAACAGGCATCAAAATCCAGGAGGCACACAGAACCCCTCTCAAAATCAATAAAAATAGGTCAACACCCCTACATCTAATAGTTAAACTTACGAGTCTCAGAGACAAAGAGAAAATCCTGAAAGCAGCTCGGGAGAAGAGATATGTAACCTACAAAGGTAGAAACATTAGATTGGCAACAGACCTATCCACAGAGACCTGGCAGGCCGGAAAGGACTGGCATGATATATTCAGAGCACTAAACGAGAAAAATATGCAGCCAAGAATCCTATATCCAGCTAGGCTGTCATTCAAAATAGAAGGAGAGATAAAAAGCTTCCAGGACAAACAAAACCTAAAGGAATTTGCAAACACGAAACCAGCCCTACAAGAAATATTGAAAGGGGTCCGCTAAGCAAAGAGAGAGCCTAAAAGCAACATAGACCAGAAAGGAACACAGACAATATACGGTAACAGTCACCTTACAGGCAATACAATGGCACTAAATTCCTATCTTTCAATAGTTACCCTGAATGTAAATGGGCTAAATGCCCCAATCAAAAGACACAGCGTATCAGATTGGATTAAAAAACAAGATCCATTGATATGCTGTCTGCAAGAGACTCATTTTAGACCCAAAGACACCCCCAGATTGAAAGTGAGGGGGTGGAAAACCATTTACCATGCTAATGGACACCAAAAGAAAGCTAGGGCGGCAATCCTTATATCAGATAAATTAGATTTTAACCAAAGACTGTAATAAGAGATGAGGAAGGACACTATATCCTACTTAAAGGGTCTATCCAACAAGAATATCTAACAACTGTAAATATCTATGCCCCTAACATGGGAGCAGCCAATTATATAAGGCAATTAATAACAAAAGCAAAGAAACACATCGACAACAATACAGTAATAGTGGGGGACTTCAACACCCCCCCTCACTGAAATGGACAGATAGTCTAAGCAAAAGATCAACAAGGAAATAAAGACTTTAAATGACACACTGGACCAAATGGACTTCACAGACATATTCAGAACATTCCATCCCAAAGCAACGGAATACACATTCTTCTCTAGTGCCCATGGAACATTCT